>NC_135236.1:426026138-426327751 GCF_051348905.1 Ranitomeya variabilis
CAGTTGCCGTCCAGAAGTGCTGTACGCACAGTCAACAGTCCCTCCTCTGTTATTGGGGTTCAGTAACGTCAGCTGTTCCCCTGCTGTGTGTGTGGCAATCCCTCCTACCTCCTCCAACCTCCTCCTCCTCCACCTGTCCCTGGGCTTCAACACCGCCAGTTGCCGTCCAGAAGTGCTGTACGCACAGTCAACAGTCCCTCCTCTGTTATTGGGGTTCAGTAACGTCAGCTGTTCCCCTGCTGTGTGTGTGGCAATCCCTCCTACCTCCTCCAACCTCCTCCAACCTCCTCCTCCTCCACCTGTCCCTGGGCTCCAACACCGCCAGTTGCCGTCCAGAAGTGCTGTACGCACAGTCAACAGTCCCTCCTCTGTTATTGGGGTTCAGTAACGTCAGCTGTTCCCCTGCTGTGTGTGTGGCAATCCCTCCTACCTCCTCCAACCTCCTCCAACCTCCTCCTCCTCCACCTGTCCCTGGGCTCCAACACCGCCAGTTGCCGTCCAGAAGTGCTGTACGCACAGTCAACAGTCCCTCCTCTGTTATTGGGGTTCAGTAACGTCAGCTTTTCCCCTGCTGTGTGTGTGACAATCCCTCCTACCTCCTCCAACCTCCTCCAACCTCCTCCTCCTCCACCTGTCCCTGGGCTCCAACACCGCCAGTTGCCGTCCAGAAGTGCTGTACGCACAGTCAACAGTCCCTCCTCTGTTATTGGGGTTCAGTAACGTCAGCTGTTCCCCTGCTGTGTGTGTGGCAATCCCTCCTACCTCCTCCAACCTCCTCCAACCTCCTCCTCCTCCACCTGTCCCTGGGCTCCAACACCGCCAGTTGCCGTCCAGAAGTGCTGTACGCACAGTCAACAGTCCCTCCTCTGTTATTGGGGTTCAGTAACGTCAGCTGTTCCCCTGCTGTGTGTGTGGCAATCCCTCCTACCTCCTCCAACCTCCTCCAACCTCCTCCTCCTCCACCTGTCCCTGGGCTCCAACACCGCCAGTTGCCGTCCAGAAGTGCTGTACGCACAGTCAACAGTCCCTCCTCTGTTATTGGGGTTCAGTAACGTCAGCTGTTCCCCTGCTGTGTGTGTGGCAATCCCTCCTACCTCCTCCAACCTCCTCCTCCTCCACCTGTCCCTGGGCTTCAACACCGCCAGTTGCCGTCCAGAAGTGCTGTACGCACAGTCAACAGTCCCTCCTCTGTTATTGGGGTTCAGTAACGTCAGCTGTTCCCCTGCTGTGTGTGTGGCAATCCCTCCTACCTCCTCCAACCTCCTCCAACCTCCTCCTCCTCCACCTGTCCCTGGGCTCCAACACCGCCAGTTGCCGTCCAGAAGTGCTGTACGCACAGTCAACAGTCCCTCCTCTGTTATTGGGGTTCAGTAACGTCAGCTGTTCCCCTGCTGTGTGTGTGGCAATCCCTCCTACCTCCTCCAACCTCCTCCAACCTCCTCCTCCTCCACCTGTCCCTGGGCTCCAACACCGCCAGTTGCCGTCCAGAAGTGCTGTACGCACAGTCAACAGTCCCTCCTCTGTTATTGGGGTTCAGTAACGTCAGCTGTTCCCCTGCTGTGTGTGTGGCAATCCCTCCTACCTCCTCCAACCTCCTCCAACCTCCTCCTCCTCCACCTGTCCCTGGGCTCCAACACCGCCAGTTGCCGTCCAGAAGTGCTGTACGCACAGTCAACAGTCCCTCCTCTGTTATTGGGGTTCAGTAACGTCAGCTGTTCCCCTGCTGTGTGTGTGGCAATCCCTCCTACCTCCTCCAACCTCCTCCAACCTCCTCCTCCTCCACCTGTCCCTGGGCTCCAACACCGCCAGTTGCCGTCCAGAAGTGCTGTACGCACAGAGCCAAACACCTCGCCAATGTGTTAGTGGGGTTCAGCACCGCCAGCTGTTCCCCTGCTGTGTATACGGCAACGTGTACTGCGACCGCCACACAGTCACAACAAGTTTACTTTAAGGGAACCTGTCCCCCCCCCCCCAGGCGTTTGTTACTGAAGGAGCCACCTTGTGCAGCAGTAATGATGCAAAGGGAAAAAGTGCCTCTTTTCGTGGTGCTCCTTGCACATGCGGAACCTAACAGTTATGAAATGTGTCCCCTCACAGCGTAAAACCGTCCGGTAGGTGGAACTTTCCTTTGTCGTGTGACGCAGCACAGCCATCATTTTTACCCCCTTGGCGCCGTGCGCCGCCTCCTCAGCGTTGTTTGAATCTGTCCCGGAGCCTGCGCTGTTAGGTTAGCCCTTGGCCATGCACACATGTTGCGGTGCCCTTCTTCTGACATCATTTGGTGTCAGGCTGGCTGCGCCTGTGCGGGTGCGCTGGCCGAGATCCCGCCTCGCAGTGTCGTCTAATGTAATCCCACCGCGGGCCTGTGATCCGTGCCCGTGCGCAGTGCATATCCTCGCCTCTCACTCCCCTCCCTACGGCTTCTTCAGACTGTGCGATGTCAGCTGGTCCCTAATAGCATGCCACGGCCGTGACACCGCACAGTCTGAAGAAGCCGTAGGGAGGGGAGTGAGAGGCGAGGATATGCACTGCGCACGGGCACGGATCACAGGCCCGCGGTGGGATTACATTAGACGACACTGCGAGGCGGGATCTCGGCCAGCGCACCCGCACAGGCGCAGCCAGCCTGACACCAAATGATGTCAGAAGACGGGCACCGCAACATGTGTGCATGGCCAAGGGCTAACCTAACAGCGCAGGCTCCGGGACAGATTCAAACAACGCTGAGGAGGCGGCGCACGGCGCCAAGGGGGTAAAAATGATGGCTGTGCTGCGTCACACGACAAAGGAAAGTTCCACCTACCGGACGGTTTTACGCTGTGAGGGGACACATTTCATAACTGTTAGGTTCCGCATGTGCAAGGACCATAATTAAAAGAGCTAAGTTTACCTTTTCCAGCATTAGTGCTGTACACAATGGCTCTTTCAGCTACAAACGCCTGGGGGGGGGGGGGTTAAAGGTCTCCTTTCAACTTGCTCGAGTGCAGGCTTCGGCCTACACTCCGCTCCCCCTGCTCCTCCTGCTGACCCTGGGCTCTAACACCGCCAGTTGGGGCCCGGTACTGCTAGCTGCACAGAGAAAAACACCAGCCAATGTGTCAGTGGGGTTCAGCACCGCCAGCTGTTCCCCTGCTGTGCAGCCGGCATCGTGTCCTGCAACTGCCACGCAGGCACAACAGACCCAAAAGCTGCCGCCAGTGCAGGCTTCGGCCTACACTCTGCTCCATCTCCTCCTCCTGCTGACCCCGGGCTCCAACACCGCCAGTTGGGGCCCGGTACTGCTAGCTGCACAGAGAAAAACACCAGCCAATGTGTCAGTGGGGTTCAGCACCGCCAGCTGTTCCCCTGCTGTGCAGCCGGCATCGTGTCCTGCAAAAGCCACGCAGACACAAGAACTGAAATTGAAGGGAACCTGTCCCCCCTCCCCCAGGCGTTTGTACGTTTTAAAGGCCACCTTGTACAGCGGTAATGCTGCATGTGTGCAAGGTGGCTCATAAACGTATTCTCCTCGCACATGTGGAACTGAAAACACGTCTAAAATGTGTCCTCTGTGTGACCATTTAACCGTCCCGGTGGTGTGACTTTCCTTTGTAATGACACGCTGCAACCCCCTTGGTAGCGCTGCCCGTCTTCTGGCATCATGGTTTGGCTGCCTGCGCCTCTGCGGCCGCCCTGACCCACACAACGCCCCTCGTTGTCTTAGTTATTGGGACTGCGAGGGTGTGATTGATGGGCATGATCAGTGCATCAGTTCGCCTGTCCCTCATCTCCTTCCGCCTTCTGCGGACTGTGCGGCTTCATGGCCGTGGCATGCGTTAGGGGACCAGATGACGCCGCACAGTCTGAAGCGGGTGTAAGGACCCGAGTGCGAGAGGCGAACATATGTGCTGCGCCAGGCCCTGAATCCCAGCCCCGCAGTGTTTTAACAATGTTAAGACACTGCGGGGCTGGGATTCATGGTCATCGCGAAACGCACCGGCCGACATTAAATGATGCCAGAACATGGGCAGCGCTAACAGCGCTAGGCCAGGGGATAACACGACAGCGCAGACTCCTGTACAGCAAATAACAACGCTCAGGAGGCTGCACCCAGCACCAAGGTGGGATTCTTGACATCTGTGCTGCGTCTCATTACAAAGGGAACTCGCGCCTCCCAACACAGTTTGACTGTATAAAGGGCTAAATGTTATACGTGTTTCACTCAGCGTGTGCAAGGAGCGAAATTAAAAGAGCAACCTTTGACTTGTGCAGCACTACTGCTGCATAAGCTGTGGCTCTTCTACTTTGTAACCCCTGAGGGGGGGTTAAAGGTTACCTTTGAAATTGGTTCAATTAGGCTTCGGCCTACACTCTGCTCCCCCTGCAGAGCCCTGGGCTCCAACACCGCCAGTTGGGGCCCGGTACTGCTAGCTGCACAGAGAAAAACACCAGCCAATGTGTCAGTGGGGTTCAGCACCGCCAGCTGTTCCCCTGCTGTGCAGCCGGCATCGTGTCCTGCAACTGCCACGCAGGCACAACAGACCCAAAAGCTGCCGCCAGTGCAGGCTTCGGCCTACACTCTGCTCCATCTCCTCCTCCTGCTGACCCCGGGCTCCAACACCGCCAGTTGGGGCCCGGTACTGCTAGCTGCACAGAGAAAAACACCAGCCAATGTGTCAGTGGGGTTCAGCACCGCCAGCTGTTCCCCTGCTGTGCAGCCGGCATCGTGTCCTGCAAAAGCCACGCAGACACAAGAACTGAAATTGAAGGGAACCTGTCCCCCCTCCCCCAGGCGTTTGTACGTTTTAAAGGCCACCTTGTACAGCGGTAATGCTGCATGTGTGCAAGGTGGCTCATAAACGTATTCTCCTCGCACATGTGGAACTGAAAACACGTCTAAAATGTGTCCTCTGTGTGACCATTTAACCGTCCCGGTGGTGTGACTTTCCTTTGTAATGACACGCTGCAACCCCCTTGGTAGCGCTGCCCGTCTTCTGGCATCATGGTTTGGCTGCCTGCGCCTCTGCGGCCGCCCTGACCCACACAACGCCCCTCGTTGTCTTAGTTATTGGGACTGCGAGGGTGTGATTGATGGGCATGATCAGTGCATCAGTTCGCCTGTCCCTCATCTCCTTCCGCCTTCTGCGGACTGTGCGGCTTCATGGCCGTGGCATGCATTAGGGGACCAGATGACGCCGCACAGTCTGAAGCGGGTGTAAGGACCCGAGTGCGAGAGGCGAACATATGTGCTGCGCCAGGCCCTGAATCCCAGCCCCGCAGTGTTTTAACAATGTTAAGACACTGCGGGGCTGGGATTCATGGTCATCGCGAAACGCACCGGCCGACATTAAATGATGCCAGAACATGGGCAGCGCTAACAGCGCTAGGCCAGGGGATAACACGACAGCGCAGACTCCTGTACAGCAAATAACAACGCTCAGGAGGCTGCACCCAGCACCAAGGTGGGATTCTTGACATCTGTGCTGCGTCTCATTACAAAGGGAACTCGCGCCTCCCAACACAGTTTGACTGTATAAAGGGCTAAATGTTATACGTGTTTCACTCAGCGTGTGCAAGGAGCGAAATTAAAAGAGCAACCTTTGACTTGTGCAGCACTACTGCTGCATAAGCTGTGGCTCTTCTACTTTGTAACCCCTGAGGGGGGGTTAAAGGTTACCTTTGAAATTGGTTCAATTAGGCTTCGGCCTACACTCTGCTCCCCCTGCAGAGCCCTGGGCTCCAACACCGCCAGTTGGGGCCCGGTACTGCTAGCTGCACAGAGAAAAACACCAGCCAATGTGTCAGTGGGGTTCAGCACCGCCAGCTGTTCCCCTGCTGTGCAGCCGGCATCGTGTCCTGCAACTGCCACGCAGGCACAACAGACCCAAAAGCTGCCGCCAGTGCAGGCTTCGGCCTACACTCTGCTCCATCTCCTCCTCCTGCTGACCCCGGGCTCCAACACCGCCAGTTGGGGCCCGGTACTGCTAGCTGCACAGAGAAAAACACCAGCCAATGTGTCAGTGGGGTTCAGCACCGCCAGCTGTTCCCCTGCTGTGCAGCCGGCATCGTGTCCTGCAAAAGCCACGCAGACACAAGAACTGAAATTGAAGGGAACCTGTCCCCCCTCCCCCAGGCGTTTGTACGTTTTAAAGGCCACCTTGTACAGCGGTAATGCTGCATGTGTGCAAGGTGGCTCATAAACGTATTCTCCTCGCACATGTGGAACTGAAAACACGTCTAAAATGTGTCCTCTGTGTGACCATTTAACCGTCCCGGTGGTGTGACTTTCCTTTGTAATGACACGCTGCAACCCCCTTGGTAGCGCTGCCCGTCTTCTGGCATCATGGTTTGGCTGCCTGCGCCTCTGCGGCCGCCCTGACCCACACAACGCCCCTCGTTGTCTTAGTTATTGGGACTGCGAGGGTGTGATTGATGGGCATGATCAGTGCATCAGTTCGCCTGTCCCTCATCTCCTTCCGCCTTCTGCGGACTGTGCGGCTTCATGGCCGTGGCATGCGTTAGGGGACCAGATGACGCCGCACAGTCTGAAGCGGGTGTAAGGACCCGAGTGCGAGAGGCGAACATATGTGCTGCGCCAGGCCCTGAATCCCAGCCCCGCAGTGTTTTAACAATGTTAAGACACTGCGGGGCTGGGATTCATGGTCATCGCGAAACGCACCGGCCGACATTAAATGATGCCAGAACATGGGCAGCGCTAACAGCGCTAGGCCAGGGGATAACACGACAGCGCAGACTCCTGTACAGCAAATAACAACGCTCAGGAGGCTGCACCCAGCACCAAGGTGGGATTCTTGACATCTGTGCTGCGTCTCATTACAAAGGGAACTCGCGCCTCCCAACACAGTTTGACTGTATAAAGGGCTAAATGTTATACGTGTTTCACTCAGCGTGTGCAAGGAGCGAAATTAAAAGAGCAACCTTTGACTTGTGCAGCACTACTGCTGCATAAGCTGTGGCTCTTCTACTTTGTAACCCCTGAGGGGGGGTTAAAGGTTACCTTTGAAATTGGTTCAATTAGGCTTCGGCCTACACTCTGCTCCCCCTGCAGAGCCCTGGGCTCCAACACCGCCAGTTGGGGCCCGGTACTGCTAGCTGCACAGAGAAAAACACCAGCCAATGTGTCAGTGGGGTTCAGCACCGCCAGCTGTTCCCCTGCTGTGCAGCCGGCATCGTGTCCTGCAACTGCCACGCAGGCACAACAGACCCAAAAGCTGCCGCCAGTGCAGGCTTCGGCCTACACTCTGCTCCATCTCCTCCTCCTGCTGACCCCGGGCTCCAACACCGCCAGTTGGGGCCCGGTACTGCTAGCTGCACAGAGAAAAACACCAGCCAATGTGTCAGTGGGGTTCAGCACTGCCAGCTGTTCCCCTGCTGTCCAGCCGGCATCGTGTCCTGCAACTGCCACGCAGGCACAACAGACCCAAAAGCTGCATCATGGTTTGGCTGCCTGCGCCTCTGCGGCCGCCCTGACCCACACAACGCCCCTCGTTGTCTTAGTTATTGGGACTGCGAGGGTGTGATTGATGGGCATGATCAGTGCATCAGTTCGCCTGTCCCTCATCTCCTTCCGCCTTCTGCGGACTGTGCGGCTTCATGGCCGTGGCATGCGTTAGGGGACCAGATGACGCCGCACAGTCTGAAGCGGGTGTAAGGACCCGAGTGCGAGAGGCGAACATATGTGCTGCGCCAGGCCCTGAATCCCAGCCCCGCAGTGTTTTAACAATGTTAAGACACTGCGGGGCTGGGATTCATGGTCATCGCGAAACGCACCGGCCGACATTAAATGATGCCAGAACATGGGCAGCGCTAACAGCGCTAGGCCAGGGGATAACACGACAGCGCAGACTCCTGTACAGCAAATAACAACGCTCAGGAGGCTGCACCCAGCACCAAGGTGGGATTCTTGACATCTGTGCTGCGTCTCATTACAAAGGGAACTCGCGCCTCCCAACACAGTTTGACTGTATAAAGGGCTAAATGTTATACGTGTTTCACTCAGCGTGTGCAAGGAGCGAAATTAAAAGAGCAACCTTTGACTTGTGCAGCACTACTGCTGCATAAGCTGTGGCTCTTCTACTTTGTAACCCCTGAGGGGGGGTTAAAGGTTACCTTTGAAATTGGTTCAATTAGGCTTCGGCCTACACTCTGCTCCCCCTGCAGAGCCCTGGGCTCCAACACCGCCAGTTGGGGCCCGGTACTGCTAGCTGCACAGAGAAAAACACCAGCCAATGTGTCAGTGGGGTTCAGCACCGCCAGCTGTTCCCCTGCTGTGCAGCCGGCATCGTGTCCTGCAACTGCCACGCAGGCACAACAGACCCAAAAGCTGCCGCCAGTGCAGGCTTCGGCCTACACTCTGCTCCATCTCCTCCTCCTGCTGACCCCGGGCTCCAACACCGCCAGTTGGGGCCCGGTACTGCTAGCTGCACAGAGAAAAACACCAGCCAATGTGTCAGTGGGGTTCAGCACCGCCAGCTGTTCCCCTGCTGTGCAGCCGGCATCGTGTCCTGCAAAAGCCACGCAGACACAAGAACTGAAATTGAAGGGAACCTGTCCCCCCTCCCCCAGGCGTTTGTACGTTTTAAAGGCCACCTTGTACAGCGGTAATGCTGCATGTGTGCAAGGTGGCTCATAAACGTATTCTCCTCGCACATGTGGAACTGAAAACACGTCTAAAATGTGTCCTCTGTGTGACCATTTAACCGTCCCGGTGGTGTGACTTTCCTTTGTAATGACACGCTGCAACCCCCTTGGTAGCGCTGCCCGTCTTCTGGCATCATGGTTTGGCTGCCTGCGCCTCTGCGGCCGCCCTGACCCACACAACGCCCCTCGTTGTCTTAGTTATTGGGACTGCGAGGGTGTGATTGATGGGCATGATCAGTGCATCAGTTCGCCTGTCCCTCATCTCCTTCCGCCTTCTGCGGACTGTGCGGCTTCATGGCCGTGGCATGCATTAGGGGACCAGATGACGCCGCACAGTCTGAAGCGGGTGTAAGGACCCGAGTGCGAGAGGCGAACATATGTGCTGCGCCAGGCCCTGAATCCCAGCCCCGCAGTGTTTTAACAATGTTAAGACACTGCGGGGCTGGGATTCATGGTCATCGCGAAACGCACCGGCCGACATTAAATGATGCCAGAACATGGGCAGCGCTAACAGCGCTAGGCCAGGGGATAACACGACAGCGCAGACTCCTGTACAGCAAATAACAACGCTCAGGAGGCTGCACCCAGCACCAAGGTGGGATTCTTGACATCTGTGCTGCGTCTCATTACAAAGGGAACTCGCGCCTCCCAACACAGTTTGACTGTATAAAGGGCTAAATGTTATACGTGTTTCACTCAGCGTGTGCAAGGAGCGAAATTAAAAGAGCAACCTTTGACTTGTGCAGCACTACTGCTGCATAAGCTGTGGCTCTTCTACTTTGTAACCCCTGAGGGGGGGTTAAAGGTTACCTTTGAAATTGGTTCAATTAGGCTTCGGCCTACACTCTGCTCCCCCTGCAGAGCCCTGGGCTCCAACACCGCCAGTTGGGGCCCGGTACTGCTAGCTGCACAGAGAAAAACACCAGCCAATGTGTCAGTGGGGTTCAGCACCGCCAGCTGTTCCCCTGCTGTGCAGCCGGCATCGTGTCCTGCAACTGCCACGCAGGCACAACAGACCCAAAAGCTGCCGCCAGTGCAGGCTTCGGCCTACACTCTGCTCCATCTCCTCCTCCTGCTGACCCCGGGCTCCAACACCGCCAGTTGGGGCCCGGTACTGCTAGCTGCACAGAGAAAAACACCAGCCAATGTGTCAGTGGGGTTCAGCACCGCCAGCTGTTCCCCTGCTGTGCAGCCGGCATCGTGTCCTGCAAAAGCCACGCAGACACTTGCTCTTGTACCTTCTGCTCCCCATCCTGGTTCCAGTACCGTCAGCTGGTTCCGGGCAGAGCCTTTGGCTTAGGTGCCTCCCTCTGGGTATCCGAGTTCCACCAACGTCAGGTGGTCCTTGGTAGTGCTTTCAGGCACGGGTACCTCCTGCTTAGTAACCGGGTTCCAGTAAAGTCAGCTGGTCCTCGGTAGTTCCATTGGCTCTTGGACCTTCGGCTACCCATCCGGGTTCCAGCACCGTCAGCTGGTTCTCGGCACTGTCTTTTGCTCTTGTACCTTCTGCTCCCCATCCTGGTTCCAGTACCGTCAGCTGGTTCCGGGCAGAGCCTTTGGCTTAGGTGCCTCCCTCTGGGTATCCGAGTTCCACCAACGTCAGGTGGTCCTTGGTAGTGCTTTCAGGCACGGGTACCTCCTGCTTAGTAACCGGGTTCCAGTAACGTCAGCTGGTCCTCGGTAGTTCCATTGGCTCTTGGACCTTCGGGTAGCCATCCGAGTTCCAGTTCCATCAGCTGGTTCTCGGCATTTTCTCAGCCTTCTTGTACCTTCTGCTACATTTCCAAGTTCAAGAGACTAAACACGATGACCCGGAAGACCACCCCTAAGATGACGACGACACCAGAGACGACAACCACCGTGATGACGACGACCCTGGAGACGATGACCCTGAAGACCACCCCGATGACGACGACCCCGGAGAACACCCCGATGACGACGGCCCCGGAGACAACGACCCTGGAGACGACGACGACCTGGAAGACCGAGAAGCAGAAGAACAAGAGGCTGCAGAACAAAGAGCAGAAGAACATGAAGCATAACACTAAATATCAGAGCAAAAAATATTATCTAAATTATAAGCAGAAGAAGACTAAGCAGTGTATGGGGGTGAGTCCGTTCCTCCTCGTGGTGCCCCTGGATAAAGCCTGATGCTGCAGGCCAAACTGAACGCGGACAAATGTAACTGTTTTGTGACAGGCAGAACGGAAGGTGTAATCTTCAAACTTTTATAGATAACAACTACGGGAATGCCTGTCACAAATAAGAATATGATGAAGAAGTAGAATATGATGAAGATAATAGTAAAATAAAAAGAATATGAACAATGTAACCAAAAAAATTATAGGTAGAAGATGAAGAAGAAGATGAATAAGGTGAAGAAGTTGATGTCAAAGAAGCTGATGAGGAGGATAATGAAGAAGAAAGCGTGGGAGAAGTAAAAAAGAATGTGAAGGGCGTGGAAGTAGTGAAACATCAATATCTGACATTAAAAAAAAAAAAAATAACATACTCAAATTCTTTCTAACGCCGAACGTCATAAAAAAAAAACAAAAAACTGCTATTCTATTACATTGGGCTAAACCTCTGTGCCTTTAATATCTCCGCCACGTCCCCCAATACATCCTACATTATTCTTAGTTGTTTTCCTTCATGTAGAATGAACCTACAAGTTTATAAAGGGTTTATTTTAATTCCGATATTTTCGTCCCATTGACTTGCATTGGGATCGGGTATCGGTATCGGATTGGATCCGATATTTTGACGGTATCGGCCGATACTTTCCGATACCGATACTTTCCGATATCGGAAAGTATCGCTCAACACTACTCAACACTATTTTTGTGTGAAAAAAAAGTACTTTTTCATTTTTACGGCTCAATTTGTGAAGCACCAGAGGGTTTAAAGTGCTCACTATGCTTCTAGATAAGTTCCTTGGGGGGTCTAGTTTCCAAAATGGGGTCATTTGTGGGGGAGCTCCAATGTTTAGGCACACAGGGGCTCTCCAAACGCGACATGGTGTCCGCTAACGATTGGAGCTAATTTTCCATTCAAAAAGTCAAATGGCGCGCCTTCCCTTCCGAGCCTTGCCGTGCACCCAAACAGTGGTTTACCCCCACATATGAGGTATCAGCGTACTCAGGAGAAATTGCCCAACAAGTTTTAGGATCCATTTTATCCTGTTGCCCATGTGAAAATGAAAAAATTGAGGCTAAATGAATTTTTGTGTGAAAAAAAAGTACTTTTCATTTTTATGGCTCAATTTGTGAAGCACCTGAGGGTTTAAAGTGCTCACTATGCTTCTAGATAAGTTCCTTGGGGGGTCTAGTTTCCAAAATGGGGTCACTTGTGGGGGAGCTCTAATGTTTAGGCACACAGGGGCTTTCCAAACGCGACATGGTGTTCGCTAACGATGGAGATAATTTTTCATTCAAAAAGTCAAATGGCGCTCCTTCCCTTCTGAGCCTTACCATGTGCCCAAACAGTGGTTTACCCCCACATGTGAGGTATCAATGTACTCAGGAGAAATTGCTCAACAAATTTTAGGATCCATTTTATCCTGTTGCCCATGTGAAAATGAAAAAATTGAGGCTAAAAGAAATTTTGTGTGAAAAAAAAGTACTTTTTCATTTTTACGTATCAATTTGTGAAGTACCTGAGGGTTTAAAGTGCTCACTATGCTTCTAGACAAGTTCCTTGGGGGGTCTAGTTTCCAAAATGGGGTCACTTGTGGGGGAACTCCAATGTTTAGGCACACGGGGGCTTTCCAAACGCAACATGGTGTCCGCTAAAGATTGGAGCCAATTTTTCATTCAAAAAGTCAAACAGCGCTCCTTCCCTTCCGAGCCCTGCCATGCGCCCAAACAGTGGTTTATCCCCACATATGAGGTATCAGCGTACTCAGGACAAATTGGAAAACAATGTTCGTGGTCCAGTTTCTCCTTTTACCCTTGGGAAAATAAAAAACTTGTTGCTAAAAGATCATTTTTGTGACTAAAAAGTTAAATGTTCATTTTTTCCTTCCATGTTGCTTCTGCTGCTGGGAAACACCTGAAGGGTTAATAAACTTCTTGAATGTGGTTTTGAGCACCTTGAGGGGTGCAGTTTTAAGAATGGTGTCACTTTTGGGTATTTTCAGCCGTATAGAACCCTGAAACTGACTTCAAATGTGAGATGGTCCCTAAAAAAAATGGTTTTGTAAATTTTGTTGTAAAAATGAGAAATCACTGGTCAAATTTTAACCCTTGTAACTTCCTAGCAAAAAAAAATTTTGTTTCCAAAATTGTGCTGATGTAAAGTAGACATGTGGGAAATGTTATTTATTAACTATTTTGTGTCACATAACTCTCTGGTTTAACAGAATAAAAATTCAAAATGTGAAAATTGCAAAATTTTCAAAATTTTCGCCAAATTTCCATTTTTTTCACAAATAAACTCAGAAATTATCGACTTAAATTTACCACTATCATGAAGCCCAATATGTCACAAAAAAAATCTCAGAACCGCTAGGATCCGTTGAAGCGTTCCTGAGTTATTACCTCATAAAGGGACACTGGTCAGAATTGCAAAAAACGGCCAGGTCATTAAGGTCAAAATAGGCTGGGTCATGAAGGAGTTAAAGTGACGTGGGATGGTTTTAAGCGTGGAAGTATCAACGTAAGTCGATGCAGCAAGGATACCAAGCACACGCTCCCCGATGCGCACCTTAAGTTGGCGTGTTGTTAAGCCAATATAAATCATGGCACACTGACATGTGGCATAATAGATTACATTTCTACTAGTACATGTAATGTACTTTTTGATTTTGTAGCACTGAGACTGACTGGAATCAAAAAAAGTGTCACAATGATCAATGTTGGAGCAAGCCACGCATCGACCACACAGTGCGCATCCATGCCTGCCACCAATGCCATCAAGGAAGGTCATCACAGATTCACCAACATAGCGTCTCAAAATGATGGGATCAGCTTTTAGGATATACCAACACTTATTGAGCGCTTTCTTCATAAGAGGAAATTGGGAATGAAAATCAGTGATAAATCCGACTTGATTGCTGACTTTTTCCACCTGTGGTTTATACATCAGGGTGTGTCTAGATGAACACCTCACCCTGTTGTATGCTCTTGTGATTACTGTAACCATGCTCAAAAAGTCTTAGCTTAAGGTCCTCAGCTTGCTTCTCGAAACCAGTATCGACTGAACATAAGCTACCGAGATGCAAAAACTGTCGCATAGGGACAGACTGAATCATGTGTCTGGGGTGTGAGGAATAGGCATGCAACAGCATGTTTGTAAATGTAGGTTTTCTAAATATATCTGACTGTACCTCATTGTTGGAATCTCTCCTCGGTGTAACGTCCAAAAATTCAATTGTATCATGATCACATCGATGTGTGATATGTGATATAGATTACGATCATTGGCATTAATGATTATATAAATTCATGTAAAGATAGTAAGGGTCCCTGCCATATCAAAAGTATGGCATCAATGTACTGCGTCCAAGAGAGGACGCGGTCCATTGATGACAACTGATCTGACAGGAAAGTCCCTTTCCCACAGCTCCAGGATCAGATTAGTGTAGGATGGAGCGAAAGAAGCCCCCATGGCTGCTCCCTGGAGCTGCAGAAAGGGACCCTTAAAAACAAAAAATAATGTGAGTGTAAACGCCAATAATTCAAGAATCAGATTCTTTATATTATTAGGCAAATTTGAAATATCAAGAAAGAATTTTGTGGCTTTTAAGACATCACTATGCTTGATGCTGGTGTAAGGGGACTCAACAACCCTTTACATGCAATATACATGTATAAATAGAGTTCTTGATGTGTGCCATCTGTGTTCATTAGCAGGAATAATATACACAATTTCCACTATATTTCTGACCGGAACGCATGTGAGACCTGCCCCACCTATCCCCGCCGGCTCTCATCGTCTATTTGTGATAGTTGGTGTCTGGTCACTATCTCATGTGATGCTGACATCACCTGTTACATGACGTGGACGCCAGCCAGCTTTGCAGCTGTCATGCCTACATATTCATCACATCTGGTCCGTTACATCATATCGGGTGTGCAACGCCTCTTCTGGGTTATTACGCCATCTTCCCTGTCTGTGTTGCTTATGCACTCCCCGCACTTTCACTATACCCATGCCCTCTGACGATGGCAGGACTGTTATGATCTGGTGGCCTAAGAGCAGCATGGGATGTACTCTGGAGAAGGTGGTACCTGTACTGACCACAGACCCTGAACCTAACACCGCAACTAGAAGTAGCCGTGGAATGTACCTAGCGCTCCCTAGACATCTCGACACAGCCGGAGGACTAATTACCCCTAAAGATAGAAAAGGGAAAACTATCTTGCCTCAGAGAAAATCCCCAAAGAACAGGCAGCCCCCACAAATATTGACTGTGAGAGGAGAGGGAAAAAACATACACAGACTGAAATGAGAATTTAGCAAAGGAGGCCACTTCTAGCTAAATAGAAAGGACAGGACAGAGTACTATGCGGTCAGTATTAAAAAAACTAGAAAATATCCACCACAGAAAATACAAAAACTCCACAGCTAACTAAAGATATGGAGGGTATATCTGCATCTCCAGAGATACCAGCTTGGCTAAAAAAATCCTAATACAGACCAAGCTGGACAAGACAAAACATAGAAAGGAACTGAGCAATAAGACCACAACATGTGGACAGCAAATCAAGGCCAGAACTTATCTTTGTTGAAAAGAACTGCAAAGCAGAAGGAACCAGGAAGGGATGTGAATCCTCCAGGAACAATGGACAACTGGCACTGACTAAAGGGTGAAGCAAGACTAAATAGCCCTGTCCAAATTGCAAAAGGTGAAAACACCTGATAAATGCTGTGATTCAGAGACAGCAGCGCTACCACTTACAACCACCGGAGGGAGCCCAAGAGCAGAATTCACAACAGTACCCCCCCCCTTGAGGGGTCACCGAACCTTCACCAGAGCCCCCAGGCCGATCCGGACGAGCCAAATGAAAGGCACGAACCAAATCATCAGCATGAACATCGGAGGCAACAGCCCAAGAATTATCCCCCTGGCCATAACCCTTCCATTTGACAAGATACTGAAGCCTCCACCTCGAAAAATGAGAATCCAAAATCTTCTCAACCACATACTCCAACTCCCCATCAATCAACACCGGGGCAGGAGGATCAACAGAGGGAACAACGGGCACCACATATTTCCGCAACAAAGATCTATGAAAAACATTATGGATGGAAAAAGAGGCTGGAAGGGCCAAACGAAAAGACACTGGATTGATAATCTCAGAAATCCTATAAGGGCCAATAAACCGAGGCTTAAACTTAGGGGAAGAAACCTTCATAGGAACATGACGGAAAGACAACCAGACCAAATCCCCAACCCGAAGCCGGGAACCAACACAGCGATGACGGTTAGCAAAACGCTGAGCCCCCTCCTGAGACAACACCAAATTGTCAACAACATGAGCCCAAATTTGCTGCAACCTGTCAACCACAGAGTCCACCCCAGGACAATCAGAAGGCTCAACCTGCCCTGAAGAAAAACGAGGATGAAAACCAGAGTTACAAAAGAAGGGTGAAACCAAGGTAGCAGAACTAGCCCGATTATTAAGGGCAAACTCGGCCAATGGCAAGAAAGCCACCCAATCATCCTGATCAGCAGACACAAAGCATCTCAAATAAGTTTCCAAAATCTGATTAGTTCGCTCGGTTTGGCCATTTGTCTGAGGATGAAATGCGGAAGAAAAAGACAAATCAATGCCCAGCCTAGCACAAAAGGCCCGCCAAAACCTAGAAACAAACTGGGAACCTCTATCGGACACAATGTTCTCCGGAATGCCATGCAAACGAACCACATGCTGAAAAAACAACGGAACCAAATCAGAAGAGGAAGGCAACTTAGGCAAAGGTACCAAATGAACCATCTTAGAAAACCGGTCACAAACCACCCAGATAACTGACATCCTCTGGGAAACCGGAAGATCCGAAATAAAATCCATAGAAATATGCGTCCAAGGCCTCTCAGGGACCGGCAAAGGCAAAAGCAACCCACTAGCGCGGGAACAGCAAGGTTTGGCCCGCGCACAAGTCCCACAGGACTGCACAAAAGAACGCACATCCCGTGACAAAGAAGGCCACCAAAAGGACCTACCAACCAAATCTCTGGTACCAAAAATCCCAGGATGACCGGCCAACACAGAACAATGAACCTCCGAAATCACTTTACTAGTCCATCTGTCAGGAACAAACAATTTCCCCACAGGACAGCGGTCAGGTTTATCAGCCTGAAATTTCTGAAGAACCCGTCGTAAATCAGGGGAGATGGCAGAAAGAATCACCCCTTCCTTCAGAATACCGACCGGCTCAAGGACCCCAGGAGAATCAGGCAAAAAGCTCCTAGAAAGGGCATCAGCCTTAACATTCTTAGAACCCGGAAGATACGAGACCACAAAATCAAAAGGGGAGAAAAACAGGGACCATCGGGCCTGTCTAGGATTCAGCCGTTTGGCAGACTCGAGATAAATCAGATTCTTATGATCGGTCAAGACCACAATACGGTGTTTGGCCCCCTCAAGCCAATGTCGCCACTCCTCAAATGCCCACTTCATAGCCAACAACTCACGATTGCCGACATCATAATTGCGTTCCCCAGGCGAAAACTTTCGAGAAAAGAAGGCACACGGTTTCATCAAGGAATCATCAGAATTCCTCTGAGACAAAACGGCCCCTGCCCCAATCTCAGAAGCGTCAACCTCAACCTGAAAAGGAAGAGAAACATCCGGCTGACGCAACACAGGGGCAGAAGTAAATCGACGTTTAAGCTCCTGAAAGGCAGAAACAGCCGCAGAGGACCAATTAGTAACATCAGCGCCTTTCTTTGTCAAATCGGTCAGGGGTTTAACCACACTGGAGAAGTTGGCAATGAAACGGCGATAAAAATTAGCAAAGCCCAAAAATTTCTGAAGGCTCTTCACGGATGTGGGCTGGATCCAATCATGAATGGCCTGAACCTTAACCGGATCCATTTCTATAGATGAGGGAGAAAAAATGAAGCCCAAGAAAGAAATCTTCTGTACTCCAAAGAGGCACTTAGACCCCTTCACAAACAAGGCATTATCACGAAGGATCTGAAATACCATCCTGACTTGTTTCACATGAGACTCCCAATCATCTGAAAAAATCAAAATATCATCCAAATATACAATCATGAATTTATCAAGATAATTCCGAAATATATCATGCATGATGGACTGAAACACAGATGGAGCATTAGAGAGTCCGAAAGGCATCACAAGAGATTCAAAATGGCCTTCGGGCGTATTAAACGCAGTTTTCCATTCGTCCCCCTGCTTAATACGAACCAGATTACATGCCCCTCGAAGGTCAATCTTAGTAAACCAACTAGCCCCCTTAATCCTAGCAAACAGATCAGAAAGCAAAGGCAAAGGGTATTGAAATTTGACCGTGATCTTATTCAAGAGGCGATAATCAATACAGGGTCTCAAGGAGCCATCTTTTTTGGCAACAAAGAAAAAACCTGCTCCCAATGGTGAAGAAGATGGCCGAATATGCCCCTTCTCCAAAGACTCCTTAACATAGCTCCGCATGGCGGTATGTTCTGGCACAGACAGGTTGAAAAGTCGGCCTTTAGGGAACTTACAGCCTGGAATCAAGTCAATAGCACAATCACAGTCCCTATGCGGTGGAAGGGAACTGGACTTGGGCTCATCGAATACATCCTGGAAATCTGACAAAAACTCAGGAATTTCAGAAGAGGGGGAGGAGGCAATTGACATCACAGGAACGTCACCATGAACCCCCTGACAACCCCAACTAGTCACAGACATAGATTTCCAATCTAATACCGGATTATGCACCTGTAACCATGGGAAACCCAGCACAATAGTGCAGCGCCCCAGAGTCCTGGTCGTTGCAGTACTGTGGCTCCGCCACTATGGGGAGCCATGGTGCGTCCGATGGCACTGAAGGAGTTCAACTGATCAGGTATCACAGACACCAATACATTTCACAGCCGGGCCTCCGGGGGGAGCTAAGGGTTCTATTCATTAGGCCACTCCCCACCATAGTGGGTAAACTGGGGGTCAGGCAGGAAGTTAGATCAGAAAGCTGACTGGATTGGACGAAGCAACACCTAGTGGCAGAGGGTGTTGTGGAGGAAGAGACAGTAGGGTCTCTGTCAGGGGTGGGATCCTGACAGAGGCTTGGCATTGAAAAGAACGTAACGGGTCCGCGCCAGCTCCGGGAAGCGGCGGGACCCAAGAAAGGACTAGAAGCGAGATAGATTGTGCTGAGTGAGAAACGAGATCAAGCAATAGGAGAATTCCAGTAGGGGTCGTGCTGTAAGACCGGAGCAACACCCTACTGAGGCGCACTACCGGTGGCCGGAACGCCGAGGGAGTAATATAACATTCAGCTTCAAGCAATACTCTAAACAGCGGCAGGACAGTCAGTTTAAGGCGGGCTGTCTAACACATATCACCTATGAAGTCTTGGGAGGCAATTGCGGGAGAGGGGCGTCTCTAGGGTCCCGGAAGAACTCCAGGCCTATCCGACAAACGGGTGCCGTTCTAACTGTAACATCAGGAAGGGACGGAAGATTAGAAGAACATCATTTAATCGAGTTGTGAGGGAACTTAAGAAACAGACACAATGGTTGTGGGGTACTTTCCGTAAGCACAGCAGGGAAGGACTACAACACATAGCGCTAAGAAGGAAGGCACCGATTTCCACCTGTGAAGTGAACTCTGGAGGTGCCATTGGACCGGCCGGACTTGCGCAGCCTGGTGAACCGTATTCTGGACTGAGGACTCAGAGATCTCCAGTAAAGAGGTAAAGAGACTGCAACCTGGTGTCCTCGTTATTTACCGCGACCTGCACCCCACAACTGCACCGTTACAACACCACTTATTGCACTGGACGTCCCCCACTGACAGACAGGGCCACGGACCGGGTCTAGCCACCGTGACAACCCCAGAGCAGAGACCCAGAGGCCCGGCTTCGGGTACCCCTCGGCCCTGCGGCGGTGTGGGGGCGCTCCAAACTTGGCGTCACGAACAGGATCTACTTAAGCCTGAAGAATCAGGTCATGTGTGCCTTGGAATTGTGATTTATCGTGCTTTGACTGTGCTTTATTACAAAGACTGTGTGCTGTGCCATTTGCCGCCAAAAATCCGCCGCCATTACAGCACTGAGGAGAGCGCAGGAAGAGAAGAGGGGCGTGAGGTGGGCGTAGACAAACTGGAGAGCGCGAACAACAATGGCCGCCCAGTCCAAATATTTCTGTGTCTTGAGGACGTGTCCGTCAACAGCTGAGGTCCGCCTCCTGATCCTGTTTGGAGGGTGGAGACCATGGAGACGGGGCCGCCCACGAAAGAGACCGCGGGAAGAAGACGCGGGAGCGGAGACAAAGATGGCAGCGCCAGAAACCCCGCATGAGAAAGATCGGGCGCGGAAAGAGGTTGGGCAGCCCGATGTAGCCCGGGGTACGCCGTCACCGTGGGAGCTGACCCTTGCCGGGCCAACAGTGGGCCGACCTCCCCGGCCGCCGTCGGAAGAAAGCATGGCCGCGGCAGAGGCCCGGCAGATTGCTGCCCGCCTGGAGGCCGACGCCCGCGTGATTGCTAGGCTGGGCCAGCCCACAGAGATCTGCCTGGTTCCAGTGCCCCCTGCTTCTCCCAACCTGGCCGCGGCTGAAGGTGCGCCGCAGGCATCGGGCCTAAAGATCACGCCTGAGGCCGAACACCTGCAGCGCTTGATGGCTGCATGGCGAACCCGACCTCGGCCGGCCGTGCAGGTGGACCTGACCCCCACCGCGGAGGTTCCCTCATCCCACTGGGGGGTCGTGGTTTCTTTTAACCCCCAATATGGACGCGGGGTTATCCAGGAAATCGGGGAGCCGCTACAAATCCACGTGGATCGGGAAGAGGTGGAGCCCTGCAGCGGAAGATTCCCCCGCGACCTAGAACCCGGTGACGCGGTGACCTACACCAGATGGAGGAGGGCTACGGGAGAGGCTGGCTGGGTAGCGCGGGGCGTGCAGCGATGTACTGCCTTCCAGGCTGCTGCCGGAACACTGGAGGAAGATGATCCCATGGGGAAAGCAGCAGAGCCCGGCCCCGCGGAACCTCGAGAAGTCCGGTCTCGCTGTGCCCCGGAGGGACGTGTGCGTCTGCCAGTGAGAAGGGCCTCCCGGCGAGGGATTTTATCACTGCTGGGACCGGAACGGCGTCCTGGCTCACCAGTGCGATCTGTTGGCCTGGTGAGACCGGATATTAGACCACCACAGTAAGATTTTACTGCATTTCTTTTACTGTAAATAGTTACTGTTTTATTGCTTTTATGTTGCTGATAAACCCGTTCAGGGTAAACTCTTAAAGGGATCCCTTTGTTGACCCGGGATCCCTATTGTTTGTTTTTGTTACCAAAAGTTTTGCACAAGTTTTAAAAAAACTGCTGAATCATGAACAGTGCATGATCCGAACTCTTTTGTATATAGTTTGCACCTTATTAAAGGCGCTCCCTACTGGTTTTACTTAAACAAGGACTCTTTGCGAAGATACCGCACTGGAACCTTTGATGAGTATGGACTGGTAGCTTGAGAAGATGTGCTACCTCACAGAGATTTGGTCCCCTCTTAAAGGGGATGTTCATTTGTTGCACGTAAATGGTGATATTGCTTTAAGACCGGTAGCAATAATGTCAATGGAAGAAAATGCTGATAATATTTACATGTAAAAGTTATATGTATGCCATTAGTTAATTGTAAAGGA
The DNA here is from genome assembly GCF_051348905.1 of Ranitomeya variabilis. Classification (NCBI taxonomy): domain Eukaryota; kingdom Metazoa; phylum Chordata; class Amphibia; order Anura; family Dendrobatidae; genus Ranitomeya; species Ranitomeya variabilis. The sequence goes on from NC_135236.1 coordinate 426,047,585, forward strand.
ATGCTGATAATGTTCTCTGAAAGAAAAAGTAAAAGGAAGTAATGAGAAAGTTTAATGTTGTGAAAAGAAGATAGTTGATAATGTTGATAAGAAAAGGGGGGGGATAGAAGGTAAACCCTGCGTTCCCCATCGAAAGTTAGTAATGTGTTACTAAGGACAGAAAGTGAACCCGTAAGGGTTAGTGGGTGAGTCCTTATAGGAGCCAAGTAGAGCCGGCTCAGTGTTCTCAAACTGAAAGAAAAGTTATGTTCTATACTGTGTATAGTAGTTGAAAAGGCAGTAGGCCCTGGCTGAACGGGGCGGTCCTGTAACAGAAAGGAGAGGCAGTAGGTCTGGTGCCGATAGGACAGGCGGTCCTGCAGATCCAAAGTAGGAGAATGAAAAAGTTAAAGTGCCTTATAATGTGATTATAGGAAGGTCTTTAGTGGATTTAGAGTGTGAGTCCTTAAAGGCAATGTTAAATTATTGTTCAACAATTTTGCACTTAAGTAGAATGCCCGGTTGGGTAACAGAAGTAAATTATAGCATGTAGCTATGATATTTTTGCCATGTTTGTAACGTTCAAGTGTCCTTACCTCCCATAAAGGGAAGCCTGTTCAAGTATACTTATTGTCATTGCACTCAACAAAATTGTATGTCTTTTTGCTAACTTGTATTGTTGTTTTCTTCCCAGTCCCGGAGTACTGTGTTTAACCAGGGGGGAGTGCAGCGCCCCAGAGTCCTGGTCGTTGCAGTACTGTGGCTCCGCCACTATGGGGAGCCATAGTGCGTCCGATGGCACTGAAGGAGTTCAACTGATCAGGTATCACAGACACCAATACATTTCACAGCCGGGCCTCCGGGGGGAGCTAAGGGTTCTATTCATTAGGCCACTCCCCACCATAGTGGGTAAACTGGGGGTCAGGCAGGAAGTTAGATCAGAAAGCTGACTGGATTGGACGAAGCAACACCTAGTGGCAGAGGGTGTTGTGGAGGAAGAGACAGTAGGGTCTCTGTCAGGGGTGGGATCCTGACAGAGGCTTGGCATTGAAAAGAACGTAACGGGTCCGCGCCAGCTCCGGGAAGCGGCGGGACCCAAGAAAGGACTAGAAGCGAGATAGATTGTGCTGAGTGAGAAACGAGATCAAGCAATAGGAGAATTCCAGTAGGAGTCGTGCTGTAAGACCGGAGCAACACCCTACTGAGGCGCACTACCGGTGGCCGGAACGCCGAGGGAGTATTATAACATTCAGCTTCAAGCAATACTCTAAACAGCGGCAGGACAGTCAGTTTAAGGCGGGCTGTCTAACACATATCACCTATGAAGTCTTGGGAGGCAATTGCGGGAGAGGGGCGTCTCTAGGGTCCCGGAAGAACTCCAGGCCTATCCGACAAACGGGTGCCATTCTAACTGTAACATCAGGAAGGGACGGAAGATTAGAAGAACATCATTTAATCGAGTTGTGAGGGAACTTAAGAAACAGACACAACGGTTGTGGGGTACTTTCTGTAAGCACAGCAGGGAAGGACTACAACACATAGCGCTAAGAAGGAAGGCACCGATTTCCATCTGTGAAGTGAACTCTGGAGGTGCCATTGGACCGGCCGGACTTGCGCAGCCTGGTGAACCGTATTCTGGACTGAGGACTCAGAGATCTCCAGTAAAGAGGTAAAGAGACTGCAACCTGGTGTCCTCGTTATTTACCGCGACCTGCACCCCACAACTGCACCGTTACAACACCACTTATTGCACTGGACGTCCCCCACTGACAGACAGGGCCACGGACCGGGTCTAGCCACCGTGACAACCCCAGAGCAGAGACCCAGAGGCCCGGCTCCGGGTACCCCTCGGCCCTGCGGCGGTGTGGGGGCGCTCCAATAGCATCATGCAAATTATGCAACACCAAAAAACGACAATCTTCCTGATGGGCTGGCGCCATGCACATGGTCAGCTGTGTCCAAAACTGAGGTTTATTTTTAGCCAACGGTGTAGCATCAATGCCCCTCAAAGGAATAGGACTCTGCAAAGGCTGCAAGGGGAAACCACAACGCCTGGCAAATTCTAAGTCCATTAAATTTAGAGCGCTGCCTGAATCCACAAATGCCATGACAGAAAATGACGATAATGAGCAGATCAGGGTCACAGATAACAGAAATTTAGGTTGTACAGTACTGATGGTAACAGAACTAGCGATTCTCTTGGTACGCTTAGGGCAATCAGAAATAACATGAGCAGAATCGCCGCAATAAAAACACAACCTATTCTGACGTCTGAATCCTTGTCGTTCAGCTCTAGACACAATCCTATCACACTGCATAGGCTCAGGACTCCGCTCGGAAGACTGTTGTGAAATTGGATTCTGGGCTCCCCCGGTGGCCACTTGTGGAATTACTTGTGTGCATCATCCTCTCTGTTCACCTGCTCCTATCAGGATGTGGGAGTCGCTATATAACCTTGCTCCTCTGTCAGTTTCATGCCGGTCAACAATGTTATCAGAAGCCTTTCTGTGCATGTTCCTGCTACTAGACAACTCCCAGCTAAGTTGGACTTTTGTCCTTGTGTGTTTTTGCATTTTGTTCCTGTTCACAGCTGCTGTTTCGTTACTGTGTCTGGAAAGCTCTTGTGAGCAGAAATTGCCACTCTGGTGTTATGAGTTAATGCTAGAGTCTTAAAGTAATTTCTGGATGGTGTTTTGATAGGGTTTTCTGCTGACCATGAAAGTGCCCTTTCTGTCTTCCGGCTATCTAGTAAGCGGACCTCGATTTTGCTAAACCTATTTTCATACTACGTTTGTCATTTCATCTAAAATCACCGCCAATATATGTGGGGGCCTCTGTCTGCCTTTTGGGAAAATTTCTCTAGAGGTGAGCCAGGACTGTCTTTTCCTCTGCTAGGATTAGGTAGTTCTCCGGCTGGCGCTGGGCATCTAGGGATAAAAAAACGTAGGCATGCTACCCGGCCACTTCTAGTTGTGCGGCAGGTTTAGTTCATGGTCAGTATAGTTTCCATCTTCCAAGAGCTAGTTCTCATATATGCTGGGCTATGTTCTCTCGCCATTGAGAATCATGACAGTTTGACCGGCCCAAAAAAGGGTTAAATTACTGGCTGAGAAAGGAGAGAAAAAAGAAGTCTGCTACAATTTTTTTTTTTTTTTCCTCTAGTTCTGAGTGTGCTCTTAATTGAATCACTTGCTAGTCTGCCTATACTGCAGCCTTCCTCTCTTTCTCTCCTTCTAATCCTTGAATGGCTCTGTGTTCACCTGTTTCAAATGGATCTTCAGAGTGTAGCTACAGGTTTGAATAATCTCGCCACAAAGGTACAAAATTTGCAAGATTTTGTTGTTCATGCACCTATGTCTGAGCCTAGAATTCCTTTGCCTGAATTCTTCTCGGGGAATAGATCTCAATTTCAAAATTTTAAAAATAATTGCAAATTGTTTTTGTCCCTGAAGTCTCGCTCTGCCGGAGACCCTGCACAGCAGGTCAGGATTGTAGTTTCCTTGCTCCGGGGCGACCCTCAAGACTGGGCTTTTGCATTGGCACCAGGGGATCCTGCGTTGCTCAATGTGGATGCGTTTTTTCTGGCCTTGGGGTTGCTTTATGAGGAACCTCATTTAGAGCTTCAGGCGGAAAAGGCCTTGATGTCCTTGTCTCAGGGGCAAGATGAAGCTGAAATATACTGCCAAAAATTCCGCAAATGGTCTGTGCTTACTCAGTGGAATGAGTGCGCCCTGGTGGCGATTTTCAGAGAAGGTCTCTCTGATGCCATTAAGGATGTTATGGTGGGGTTCCCTGTGCCTGCGAGTCTGAATGAGTCTATGACGATGGCTATTCAGATCGATAGGCGTCTGCGGGAGCGCAAACCTGTGCACCATTTGGCGGTGTCTACTGAGAAAACGCCAGAAAATATGCAATGTGATAGAATTCTGTCCAGAAGCGAGCGGCAGAATTTTAGACGAAAAAATGGGTTGTGCTTCTATTGTGGTGATTCAACTCATGTTATATCAGCATGCTTTAAGCGTACTAAGAAGCCTGACAAGTCTGTTTCAATTAGCACTTTACAGTCTAAGTTTATTCTATCTGTGACCCTGATTTGTTCTTTGTCATCTATTACCGCGGACGCCTATGTCGACTCTGGCGCTGCTTTGAGTCTTATGGATTGGTCCTTTGCCAAACGCTGTGGGTATGATTTGGAGCCATTGGAGGCTCCGATACCTCTGAAAGGGATTGACTCCACCCCATTGGCTAGTAATAAACCACAATACTGGACACAAGTGACTATGCGTGTTAATCCTGATCACCAGGAGGTTATTCGCTTTCTGGTGCTGTATAATCTACATGATGTTTTGGTGCTGGGATTGCCATGGCTGCAATCTCATAACCCAGTCCTCGACTGGAGAGCTATGTCTGTGTTAAGCTGGGGATGTAAAGGAACTCATGGGGACGTACCTTTGGTTTCCATTTCATCATCTATTCCCTCTGAGATTCCTGAATTCTTGTCTGACTTTCGTGACGTTTTTGAAGAACCCAAGGTTGGTTCACTACCTCCGCACCGGGAGTGCGATTGTGCCATAGACTTGATCCCGGGTAGTAAATACCCTAAGGGTCGTTTATTTAATCTGTCTGTGCCTGAACACGCTGCTATGCGAGAATATATAAAGGAGTCCTTGGAAAAGGGACATATTCGTCCTTCGTCATCTCCCTTAGGAGCCGGTTTTTTCTTTGTGTCTAAGAAGGACGGCTCTTTGAGGCCGTGTATTGATTATCGACTTTTGAATAAAATCACGGTTAAATATCAATATCCGTTACCACTGCTTACTGATTTGTTTGCTCGTATAAAGGGGGCCAAGTGGTTCTCTAAGATTGATCTCCGTGGGGCGTATAATTTGGTGCGAATCAAGCAGGGGGATGAGTGGAAAACCGCATTTAATACGCCCGAGGGCCATTTTGAGTATTTGGTGATGCCTTTTGGTCTTTCAAATGCCCCTTCAGTCTTCCAGTCCTTTATGCATGACATTTTCCGCGATTATTTGGATAAATTTATGATTGTGTATCTGGATGATATTCTGATTTTTTCGGATGACTGGGACTCTCATGTCCAGCAGGTCAGGAGGGTTTTTCAGGTTTTGCGGTCTAATTCCTTGTGTGTGAAGGGTTCTAAGTGTGTTTTTGGGGTTCAAAAGATTTCCTTCTTGGGATACATTTTTTCCCCCTCTTCCATCGAGATGGATCCTGTCAAGGTTCAGGCTATTGGTGATTGGACGCAACCCTCTTCTCTTAAGAGTCTTCAGAAATTTTTGGGCTTTGCTAACTTTTATCGTCGATTTATTGCTGGTTTTTCTGATGTTGTAAAACCATTGACTGATTTGACTAAGAAGGGTGCTGATGTTGCTGATTGGTCCCCTGATGCTGTGGAGGCCTTTCGGGAGCTCAAGCGCCGCTTTTCTTCCGCCCCAGTGTTGCGTCAGCCTGATGTTGCTCTTCCTTTTCAGGTTGAGGTCGACGCTTCTGAAATCGGAGCTGGGGCGGTGTTGTCGCAGAGAAGTTCCGACTGCTCCGTGATGAGACCTTGTGCTTTTTTTTCCCGTAAATTTTCGCCCGCCGAGCGGAATTATGATATTGGGAATCGGGAGCTTTTGGCCATGAAGTGGGCTTTTGAGGAGTGGCGTCACTGGCTTGAGGGGGCCAGACATCAGGTGGTGGTATTGACTGACCACAAAAATTTAATTTACCTTGAGTCTGCCAGGCGCCTGAATCCTAGACAGGCGCGCTGGTCGTTGTTTTTCTCTCGGTTTAATTTTGTGGTGTCTTACCTACCGGGTTCTAAGAATGTTAAGGCGGATGCCCTTTCTAGGAGTTTTGAGCCTGACTCCCCTGGTAATTCTGAGCCCACAGGTATCCTTAAAGATGGAGTGATATTGTCTGCCGTTTCTCCAGACCTGCGGCGGGCCTTGCAGGAGTTTCAAGCGGATAGACCTGATCGTTGCCCACCTGGTAGACTGTTTGTTCCTGATGATTGGACCAGTAGAGTCATCTCTGAGGTTCATTCTTCTGCGTTGGCAGGTCATCCTGGAATCTTTGGTACCAGGGATTTGGTGGCAAGGTCCTTCTGGTGGCCTTCCCTGTCACGAGATGTGCGAGGCTTTGTGCAGTCTTGTGACGTTTGTGCTCGGGCCAAGCCTTGTTGTTCTCGGGCTAGTGGATTGTTGTTACCCTTGCCTATCCCGAAGAGGCCTTGGACGCACATCTCGATGGATTTTATTTCGGATCTGCCTGTTTCTCAGAAGATGTCTGTCATCTGGGTGGTGTGTGACCGTTTCTCTAAGATGGTCCATCTGGTTCCCTTGCCTAAGTTGCCTTCTTCTTCCGAGTTGGTTCCTCTGTTTTTTCAAAGTGTTGTTCGTTTGCATGGTATTCCGGAGAATATCGTTTCTGACAGAGGGACCCAATTCGTGTCTAGATTTTGGCGGGCATTCTGTGCTAGGATGGGCATAGATTTGTCTTTTTCGTCTGCTTTCCATCCTCAGACTAATGGCCAGACCGAGCGGACTAATCAGACCTTGGAGAAATATTTGAGGTGTTTTGTGTCTGCGGATCAGGATGATTGGGTTGCTTTTTTGCCTTTGGCGGAGTTCGCCCTCAATAATCGGGCCAGCTCTGCCACCTTGGTGTCCCCGTTTTTCTGTAATTCGGGGTTTCATCCTCGATTTTCCTCCGGTCAAGTGGAATCTTCGGATTGTCCTGGAGTGGATGCTGTGGTGGAGAGGTTGCATCGGATTTGGGGGCAGGTGGTGGACAATTTGAAGTTGTCCCAGGAGAAGACTCAGCTTTTTGCCAACCGCCGTCGTCGTGTTGGTCCTCGGCTTTGTGTTGGGGACTTGGTGTGGTTGTCTTCTTGTTTTGTCCCTATGAGGGTTTCTTCTCCTAAGTTTAAGCCTCGGTTCATCGGCCCGTACAAGATATTGGAGATTCTTAACCCTGTGTCCTTCCGTTTGGACCTCCCTGCATCCTTTTCGATTCATAATGTTTTTCATCGGTCATTGTTGCGCAGGTATGAGGTACCGGCTGTGCCTTCCGTTGAGCCTCCTGCTCCGGTGTTGGTTGAGGGTGAGTTGGAGTACGTTGTGGAAAGGATCTTAGACTCTCGTGTTTCCAGACGGAAACTCCAGTATCTGGTCAAATGGAAGGGATACGGTCAGGAGGATAATTCTTGGGTCACTGCCTCTGATGTTCATGCCTCCGATCTTGTCCGTGCCTTTCATAGGGCTCATCCTGATCGCCCTGGTGGTTCTGGTGAGGGTTCGGTGCCCCCTCCTTGAGGGGGGGGTACTGTTGTGAAATTGGATTCTGGGCTCCCCCGGTGGCCACTTGTGGAATTACTTGTGTGCATCATCCTCTCTGTTCACCTGCTCCTATCAGGATGTGGGAGTCGCTATATAACCTTGCTCCTCTGTCAGTTTCATGCCGGTCAACAATGTTATCAGAAGCCTTTCTGTGCATGTTCCTGCTACTAGACAACTCCCAGCTAAGTTGGACTTTTGTCCTTGTGTGTTTTTGCATTTTGTTCCTGTTCACAGCTGCTGTTTCGTTACTGTGTCTGGAAAGCTCTTGTGAGCAGAAATTGCCACCCTGGTGTTATGAGTTAATGCTAGAGTCTTAAAGTAATTTCTGGATGGTGTTTTGATAGGGTTTTCTGCTGACCATGAAAGTGCCCTTTCTGTCTTCCGGCTATCTAGTAAGCGGACCTCGATTTTGCTAAACCTATTTTCATACTACGTTTGTCATTTCATCTAAAATCACCACCAATATATGTGGGGGCCTCTGTCTGCCTTTTGGGAAAATTTCTCTAGAGGTGAGCCAGGACTGTCTTTTCCTCTGCTAGGATTAGGTAGTTCTCCGGCTGGCGCTGGGCATCTAGGGATAAAAAAATGTAGGCATGCTACCCGGCCACTTCTAGTTGTGCGGCAGGTTTAGTTCATGGTCAGTATAGTTTCCATCTTCCAAGAGCTAGTTCTCATATATGCTGGGCTATGTTCTCTCGCCATTGAGAATCATGACAGTTTGACCGGCCCAAAAAAGGGTTAAATTACTGGCTGAGAAAGGAGAGAAAAAAGAAGTCTGCTACAATTTTTTTTTTTTTTTTTTTTTTTTTTCCTCTAGTTCTGAGTGTGCTCTTAATTGAATCACTTGCTAGTCTGCCTATACTGCAGCCTTCCTCTCTTTCTCTCCTTCTAATCCTTGAATGGCTCTGTGTTCACCTGTTTCAAATGGATCTTCAGAGTGTAGCTACAGGTTTGAATAATCTCGCCACAAAGGTACAAAATTTGCAAGATTTTGTTGTTCATGCACCTATGTCTGAGCCTAGAATTCCTTTGCCTGAATTCTTCTCGGGGAATAGATCTCAATTTCAAAATTTTAAAAATAATTGCAAATTGTTTTTGTCCCTGAAGTCTCGCTCTGCCGGAGACCCTGCACAGCAGGTCAGGATTGTAGTTTCCTTGCTCCGGGGCGACCCTCAAGACTGGGCTTTTGCATTGGCACCAGGGGATCCTGCGTTGCTCAATGTGGATGCGTTTTTTCTGGCCTTGGGGTTGCTTTATGAGGAACCTCATTTAGAGCTTCAGGCGGAAAAGGCCTTGATGTCCTTGTCTCAGGGGCAAGATGAAGCTGAAATATACTGCCAAAAATTCCGCAAATGGTCTGTGCTTACTCAGTGGAATGAGTGCGCCCTGGCGGCGATTTTCAGAGAAGGTCTCTCTGATGCCATTAAGGATGTTATGGTGGGGTTCCCTGTGCCTGCGAGTCTGAATGAGTCTATGACGATGGCTATTCAGATCGATAGGCGTCTGCGGGAGCGCAAACCTGTGCACCATTTGGCGGTGTCTACTGAGAAAACGCCAGAAAATATGCAATGTGATAGAATTCTGTCCAGAAGCGAGCGGCAGAATTTTAGACGAAAAAATGGGTTGTGCTTCTATTGTGGTGATTCAACTCATGTTATATCAGCATGCTTTAAGCGTACTAAGAAGCCTGACAAGTCTGTTTCAATTAGCACTTTACAGTCTAAGTTTATTCTATCTGTGACCCTGATTTGTTCTTTGTCATCTATTACCGCGGACGCCTATGTCGACTCTGGCGCTGCTTTGAGTCTTATGGATTGGTCCTTTGCCAAACGCTGTGGGTATGATTTGGAGCCATTGGAGGCTCCGATACCTCTGAAAGGGATTGACTCCACCCCATTGGCTAGTAATAAACCACAATACTGGACACAAGTGACTATGCGTGTTAATCCTGATCACCAGGAGGTTATTCGCTTTCTGGTGCTGTATAATCTACATGATGTTTTGGTGCTGGGATTGCCATGGCTGCAATCTCATAACCCAGTCCTCGACTGGAGAGCTATGTCTGTGTTAAGCTGGGGATGTAAAGGAACTCATGGGGACGTACCTTTGGTTTCCATTTCATCATCTATTCCCTCTGAGATTCCTGAATTCTTGTCTGACTTTCGTGACGTTTTTGAAGAACCCAAGGTTGGTTCACTACCTCCGCACCGGGAGTGCGATTGTGCCATAGACTTGATCCCGGGTAGTAAATACCCTAAGGGTCGTTTATTTAATCTGTCTGTGCCTGAACACGCTGCTATGCGAGAATATATAAAGGAGTCCTTGGAAAAGGGACATATTCGTCCTTCGTCATCTCCCTTAGGAGCCGGTTTTTTCTTTGTGTCTAAGAAGGACGGCTCTTTGAGGCCGTGTATTGATTATCGACTTTTGAATAAAATCACGGTTAAATATCAATATCCGTTACCACTGCTTACTGATTTGTTTGCTCGTATAAAGGGGGCCAAGTGGTTCTCTAAGATTGATCTCCGTGGGGCGTATAATTTGGTGCGAATCAAGCAGGGGGATGAGTGGAAAACCGCATTTAATACGCCCGAGGGCCATTTTGAGTATTTGGTGATGCCTTTTGGTCTTTCAAATGCCCCTTCAGTCTTCCAGTCCTTTATGCATGACATTTTCCGCGATTATTTGGATAAATTTATGATTGTGTATCTGGATGATATTCTGATTTTTTCGGATGACTGGGACTCTCATGTCCAGCAGGTCAGGAGGGTTTTTCAGGTTTTGCGGTCTAATTCCTTGTGTGTGAAGGGTTCTAAGTGTGTTTTTGGGGTTCAAAAGATTTCCTTCTTGGGATACATTTTTTCCCCCTCTTCCATCGAGATGGATCCTGTCAAGGTTCAGGCTATTGGTGATTGGACGCAACCCTCTTCTCTTAAGAGTCTTCAGAAATTTTTGGGCTTTGCTAACTTTTATCGTCGATTTATTGCTGGTTTTTCTGATGTTGTAAAACCATTGACTGATTTGACTAAGAAGGGTGCTGATGTTGCTGATTGGTCCCCTGATGCTGTGGAGGCCTTTCGGGAGCTCAAGCGCCGCTTTTCTTCCGCCCCAGTGTTGCGTCAGCCTGATGTTGCTCTTCCTTTTCAGGTTGAGGTCGACGCTTCTGAAATCGGAGCTGGGGCGGTGTTGTCGCAGAGAAGTTCCGACTGCTCCGTGATGAGACCTTGTGCTTTTTTTTCCCGTAAATTTTCGCCCGCCGAGCGGAATTATGATATTGGGAATCGGGAGCTTTTGGCCATGAAGTGGGCTTTTGAGGAGTGGCGTCACTGGCTTGAGGGGGCCAGACATCAGGTGGTGGTATTGACTGACCACAAAAATTTAATTTACCTTGAGTCTGCCAGGCGCCTGAATCCTAGACAGGCGCGCTGGTCGTTGTTTTTCTCTCGGTTTAATTTTGTGGTGTCTTACCTACCGGGTTCTAAGAATGTTAAGGCGGATGCCCTTTCTAGGAGTTTTGAGCCTGACTCCCCTGGTAATTCTGAGCCCACAGGTATCCTTAAAGATGGAGTGATATTGTCTGCCGTTTCTCCAGACCTGCGGCGGGCCTTGCAGGAGTTTCAAGCGGATAGACCTGATCGTTGCCCACCTGGTAGACTGTTTGTTCCTGATGATTGGACCAGTAGAGTCATCTCTGAGGTTCATTCTTCTGCGTTGGCAGGTCATCCTGGAATCTTTGGTACCAGGGATTTGGTGGCAAGGTCCTTCTGGTGGCCTTCCCTGTCACGAGATGTGCGAGGCTTTGTGCAGTCTTGTGACGTTTGTGCTCGGGCCAAGCCTTGTTGTTCTCGGGCTAGTGGATTGTTGTTACCCTTGCCTATCCCGAAGAGGCCTTGGACGCACATCTCGATGGATTTTATTTCGGATCTGCCTGTTTCTCAGAAGATGTCTGTCATCTGGGTGGTGTGTGACCGTTTCTCTAAGATGGTCCATCTGGTTCCCTTGCCTAAGTTGCCTTCTTCTTCCGAGTTGGTTCCTCTGTTTTTTCAAAGTGTTGTTCGTTTGCATGGTATTCCGGAGAATATCGTTTCTGACAGAGGGACCCAATTCGTGTCTAGATTTTGGCGGGCATTCTGTGCTAGGATGGGCATAGATTTGTCTTTTTCGTCTGCTTTCCATCCTCAGACTAATGGCCAGACCGAGCGGACTAATCAGACCTTGGAGACATATTTGAGGTGTTTTGTGTCTGCGGATCAGGATGATTGGGTTGCTTTTTTGCCTTTGGCGGAGTTCGCCCTCAATAATCGGGCCAGCTCTGCCACCTTGGTGTCCCCGTTTTTCTGTAATTCGGGGTTTCATCCTCGATTTTCCTCCGGTCAAGTGGAATCTTCGGATTGTCCTGGAGTGGATGCTGTGGTGGAGAGGTTGCATCGGATTTGGGGGCAGGTGGTGGACAATTTGAAGTTGTCCCAGGAGAAGACTCAGCTTTTTGCCAACCGCCGTCGTCGTGTTGGTCCTCGGCTTTGTGTTGGGGACTTGGTGTGGTTGTCTTCTCGTTTTGTCCCTATGAGGGTTTCTTCTCCTAAGTTTAAGCCTCGGTTCATCGGCCCGTACAAGATATTGGAGATTCTTAACCCTGTGTCCTTCCGTTTGGACCTCCCTGCATCCTTTTCGATTCATAATGTTTTTCATCGGTCATTGTTGCGCAGGTATGAGGTACCGGCTGTGCCTTCCGTTGAGCCTCCTGCTCCGGTGTTGGTTGAGGGTGAGTTGGAGTACGTTGTGGAAAGGATCTTAGACTCTCGTGTTTCCAGACGGAAACTCCAGTATCTGGTCAAATGGAAGGGATACGGTCAGGAGGATAATTCTTGGGTCACTGCCTCTGATGTTCATGCCTCCGATCTTGTCCGTGCCTTTCATAGGGCTCATCCTGATCGCCCTGGTGGTTCTGGTGAGGGTTCGGTGCCCCCTCCTTGAGGGGGGGGTACTGTTGTGAAATTGGATTCTGGGCTCCCCCGGTGGCCACTTGTGGAATTACTTGTGTGCATCATCCTCTCTGTTCACCTGCTCCTATCAGGATGTGGGAGTCGCTATATAACCTTGCTCCTCTGTCAGTTTCATGCCGGTCAACAATGTTATCAGAAGCCTTTCTGTGCATGTTCCTGCTACTAGACAACTCCCAGCTAAGTTGGACTTTTGTCCTTGTGTGTTTTTGCATTTTGTTCCTGTTCACAGCTGCTGTTTCGTTACTGTGTCTGGAAAGCTCTTGTGAGCAGAAATTGCCACTCTGGTGTTATGAGTTAATGCTAGAGTCTTAAAGTAATTTCTGGATGGTGTTTTGATAGGGTTTTCTGCTGACCATGAAAGTGCCCTTTCTGTCTTCCGGCTATCTAGTAAGCGGACCTCGATTTTGCTAAACCTATTTTCATACTACGTTTGTCATTTCATCTAAAATCACCGCCAATATATGTGGGGGCCTCTGTCTGCCTTTTGGGAAAATTTCTCTAGAGGTGAGCCAGGACTGTCTTTTCCTCTGCTAGGATTAGGTAGTTCTCCGGCTGGCGCTGGGCATCTAGGGATAAAAAAACGTAGGCATGCTACCCGGCCACTTCTAGTTGTGCGGCAGGTTTAGTTCATGGTCAGTATAGTTTCCATCTTCCAAGAGCTAGTTCTCATATATGCTGGGCTATGTTCTCTCGCCATTGAGAATCATGACAGAAGACAATGCCATAGTGTGCACAACTCTGCGCTCGCGCAAGCGCCGATCAATCTGAATGGCCAGAGACATAAAATCATTCAGACCAGCAGGCGTGGAGAACCCCACCATAACATCTTTAACGGACTCAGAAAGACCCTTTCTGAAGATTGCCGCCAAGGCATCCTCATTCCATTTAGTCAGAACAGACCATTTTCTAAACTTCTGGCAATATGATTCTGCCACTTCTTGACCCTGAGACAGGGCCAACAAGGTCTTCTCAGCATGATCCACAGAATTAGGTTCGTCATACAATAACCCAAGCGCCTGAAAAAAGGTGTCTACATTAAGCAATGCTGGATTCCCAGGTTCCAGGGCAAATGCCCAATCCTGGGGGTCACCACGCAGCAGAGATATAATAATTTTAACCTGCTGGATGGGATCATCAGAGGAACGGGGTTTCAGAGCAAAAAACAGTTTACAGTTATTTTTAAAGCTCAGAAATTTGGACCTATCCCCAAAAAACAAATCAGGAGTTGGAATTCTAGGCTCTAAAACTGGAGTCTGAACGATATAATCGGAAATACCCTGTACTCTAGCAGCAAGTTGATCCACACGAGAAACCAGTCCCTGAACATCCATACCAGCGCCGAACTCTTGAGCCACCCAGAGGCAAAGAGGGAAGAGAAAAAAAACACACAACAGACTACAGAAAAAAAAATGGCTCAGCACTTTCCTTCCCTTCTTCTGAGATGCGGTTAACTCATTGTTGGCCAGTTGTACTGTTATGATCTGGTGGCCTAAGAGCAGCATGGGACGTACTCTGGAGAAGGTGGTACCTGTACTGACCGCAGACCCTGAACCTAATACCGCAACTAGAAGTAGCCGTGGAATGTACCTAGCGCTCCCTAGACATCTCGACACAGCCGGAGGACTAATTACCCCTAGAGATAGAAAAGGGAAAACTATCTTGCCTCAGAGAAAATCACCAAAGAACAGGCAGCCCCCCACAAATATTGACTGTGAGAGGAGAGGGAAAAAACATACACAGACTGAAATGAGAATTTAGCAAAGGAGGCCACTTCTAGCTAAATAGAAAGGACAGGACAGAGTACTATGCGGTCAGTATTAAAAAAACTAGAAAATATCCACCACAGAAAATACAAAAACTCCACAGCTAACTAAAGATATGGAGGGTATATCTGCATCTCCAGAGATACCAGCTTGGCTAAAAAAATCCTAATACAGACCAAGCTGGACAAGACAAAACATAGAAAGGAACTGAGCAACAAGACCACAACATGTGGACAGCAAATCAAGGCCAGAACTTATCTTTGATTAAAAGAACTGCAAAGCAGAAGGAACCAGGCAGGGATGTGAATCCTCCAGGAACAATGGACAACTGGCACTGACTAAAGGGTGAAGCAAGACTAAATAGCCCTGTCCAAATTGCAAAAGGTGAAAACACCTGATAAATGCTGTGATTCAGAGACAGCAGCGCTACCACTTATAACCACCGGAGGGAGCCCAAGAGCAGAATTCACAACACAGGACCAAAACATGCATCTGGGCAGATGTGCAATCGCTGGGGACCCCTATATGCTTGTGCCCAAGTATTGTTGTACTTACTATACATTTTCATATTGTATGCTACAACTTGTTGCACAGTGATTATTTTTTATGCATTTCTCAGCTTGTTACTTAGATACGATATGTTCTAATTATACCATGTCATGAATATTTGGATATAACTAACCTTATTATTGTTCTCATGCCTGGTACTATGAAATATATGTATACTTTATGATCTATGCAGCCGATCCTATATTGTGTTCCCCAGTTTCTCACGGCCTGTCACTATGTGTGTAATTATGTCCTTCCTCCCTTGCCCTGTGATTGTATTATTTTAGTAATAAACGCATTTATTAATCATTTACTTGGACTATCAATTGTCTTTCTTTTTTTTCTCTGTTGTTAATTTGTCTCAAGACGAATTGTCCCTTTTAGTCTATGTTCACATTAACATGGTCAGTATACTGTTACATAGTCTTGAGTTATTGATAATAATAAATTCATGATGTGCTTGTTTCCTTTGAACTATATTCATTCTAATACAATGGGGCAGATTCATTAAGATGAGTATTGTACAGTGGCATGTAAAAATGTGGCACCCCTGGTCAAAAATACTGCTATTGTGAACAGTTACGCAAGTTGAAGATGAAACGCTCTCTAAAAGGATTACAGTTAAGGATGACATACTTGCTTTGTATTTTTGGAAAAAAAATAATAATAAAAAAAAAAAATATATATATATATATATATATATATATATATATATATATATATATATATATAGTACATTTTTACATTTTAAAATCACAAAAGGAAAATGAGCAGATGAAAAGTTTGGGCACCCTTGGAGATTTGTGTGGTCAGATAACTTTAACCAATGTTTCAAACCGTAACTAGCCTGTTACGGCTATGGCTTGTTCGCTATCATGGTTAGGAAAGGCCAGGTGATGCAAATTTCCCAGCTTTATATAAACCCAGCCTCCTCTAACCTTGTGCCAAAAAACAGCAGCCATGGGGTCTTCTAAGCAACTGCCTAGCACTCTGAAAATGAAAATGGAGAAGGCTCACAAAGCAGGAGGATGCAATAAGAAGATAGAAAAGTGTTTTAAAGTTCCCCTTTCCTCAGTTCAAAATGTAATTAAGAAATGGCAGTTAACAAAAACAGTGGAGATCAAAATAAGTTCTGTAAGACCAAGGAAAATTTCTGTGAGCTGCTCGTAGGATTGTTAGAGAGGGTAATCAGAATCCCCACTTGACTGCAAAAGACTTTTAGAAATATTTAGCAGACTCTGGAGTTGTTGTACATTGTTAAAATATCTGGATATGGCCTTCATGGTAGAGTCATCAGACAAAAACCTGCACCCTCATAAAATTCAGCATCAATTAAACAAGTTGGAAACAAGTCCTGTGGAATGGTGAGGTTAAAATAGAACTCTTGGCCACAGTGATCAAAGTTTTGAGAGAAGAATAAAGGGCACAATGACAGCGTTTCTTTGATGGCATTACCACGCTGGCCCCAAACCATCCCCTGATGAGCATAATGAAAACATATCGGCAGGGGGGAGAAAGGGTCCACCGCTGTATCCGGATTAAGGCCATGTCCTGGATGACATCAATGCAGGTGAGACCTTTCCAGTCAGCTTAATATGCTTGTTGTATATGCTGTGTCAATCCCCTCAAATCAAAGGTGGGAGTTGTAAATCTTAGAGTATGCACTGATAAAATGAGTAGATGCATCATTAAGTGATACCATCTGTGAATTGACACTGCTGACATTGTTGACCCCAGAGTCTGTCGTACCCTCGTCTAGACTGACATGTGGTCTCAGAAGAGGGTCGTATATGTGGAGAGTATTCAGACCTAACAGTGTTGATGGGGTCCTGATATACATATGAGTCACACCCACGGAAACGCAATAATGTTGCAGACTCATGGTATTTGAGTATTGATGAACTGTGTAGTGGGTGTTTGACTGCTTTAATATGTGGAGGATGCACTGAACGGGCATGACCACAGATCGGCATTTCCTGAGAAATCTGCTCCATAGAGAATATATATATGCCCTGCGCAAACGAGTCTTGTGAAAAGTCTGCATGAAAGGGTTAAGGGATTTAAGGAACAGACTATTGCAGATTGAAGGGTTCAACAAAAAATTGCCCCGTCTGTTGATGTTGCACTCTATAGCTTTTAAGTGTTTGTCCTATGCACCTTGTACCTATTGTTATTTTGTACTTTAGGGCTCATTTCCACTTGCGAGGAAAACGGACGACTGCAATCCGATAAAAAATCGGATTGCACTCGGATCAATGTTATTCAATAGGTGTCTTTTCATTTGCAATTTTTTTCTCAGCTGAAATTGGACTGAGAAAAAAATCGCAGCATGCTGCGTATTGCTGCAATTCTCGGACGAGACTCGCTAATGCAAGTCAATGGGTGCGAGAAAAAAATCACACAGCACTCGCACCATGCGAGTTATGTCCGATTTTTACGCACCGGTGTCCTTTGAAAAGCCAGCAATTCAGTGCGGTGTACAATAAAATTACACTGACAGGTTAGAATAGAATAGATATATACACATAGAATAGGTATATATACATATATATATGTCAGTGAGACACCTATATATATATTTATATTTAATGCAGCGCTAGATAGCATAAAAGCCTCTAATTCAATTGCCGGCTTTTGCTATCTCCTTCACAAACCCGACAGGATATGAGACATGGTTTACATACAGTAAACCATCTCATATCCCTTCTTTTATTACATATTCCTATTCACTAATGTAAGAAGTGTCTGTGTGTCAAATTTGGGGGCTCTAGCTATTAAATTAAAGGGTTAAATCGCGGAAAAAATTGGCGTGGGCTCCTGTTATGACCTGGTGGTTAAGAGGCCACACTGATATGACCTGGTGGCTAAAATGCAACATGGGACGAGCTCTAAGAAGGTGGTATCTCTACTGACCACAGTCCCTAATCCTAACAACAACACTAGTAATAGCCGTGGGATGTTCCTGACTCTCCCTAGACACCTCTTCACAGCCTAAGAACTAACTACCCCTAAAGAAGGAAATAGAAAGCTATCTTGCCTCAGAGAAAACCCCAAAAGGAAAAACAGCCCCCCACAAATATTGACTGTGAGTGAAGAGGGAAATGACGTACACAGAAATGAAATCAGATTTCAGCAAAGGAGGCCAATACTAAACTTAATAGACAGAGAGAAAAGGATACTGTGCGGTCAGTATTAAAAACTACAAAATCCACGCAGAGTTTACAAAAATGAACTCCACACCGACTCACGGTGTGGAGGGGCAAATCTGCTTCCCAGAGCTTCCAGCTAGCCTGAATATGACATAGTGAGAAGCTGGACAAAAAGAGACATATTTGCAGAGCAATAGAGTCCAGGAAAATGGACAAACAAAAACTAGCAAAAACTTATCTTTTGCTGACAAGGACAGGCCATATGAGAAATCCAAGGAGAGAACCAAATCCAACCAAGAACATTGACAGCTGGCATGAACTAAAGCCCAGAGCAGGTTTAAATAACAAACCAAGGCAAGGCGATTAGTGAAGGCAGCTGCCACAGCTACCTAAAGGAGCAGCAGTTCCACTCGAAACCACCAGAGGGAGCCCAAGGGCAGAACTCACAAAAATACCATTAGCAACCACAGGAGGGAGCTTCAGAATGGAATTCACAACAGTACCCCCCCTTGAGGAGGGGTCACCGAACCCTCACCAGAGCTCCCAGGCCGATCAGGACGAGCCAAATGGAAAGCACGAACCAAATCGGCAGCATGAACATCGGAGGCAACAACCCAAGAATTATCCTCCTGGCCATAACCCTTCCACTTGACCAGATACTGAAGCTTCCGCCTCGAAAAACGAGAATCCAAAATCTTCTCCACCACATATTCCAATTCCCCCTCAACCAACACCGGAGCAGGAGGATCAACGGAGGGAACCATAGGTACCACATATCTCCGCAACAAGGATCTATGGAACACATTATGAATGGAAAAGGAAGCTGGAAGGGCCAAACGAAGTCACCGGATTGATAATTTCAGAAATCTTATAAGGCCCAATAAAGCGAGGCTTGAACTTAGGGGAAGAAACCTTCATAGGAACATGACGAGAAGACAACCAAACCAAATCCCCAACACGAAGCCGGGGACCAACACACCGACGACGGTTAGCAAAACGTTGAGCCTTTTCCTGAGACAACGTCAAATTGTCCACCACATGAGTCCAAATTTGCTGCAACCTGTCCACCACAGAATCCACACCAGGACAGTCAGAAGGCTCAAGCTGCCCCGAAGAAAAACGAGGATGAAAACCAAAATTACAAAAGAAAGGCGAAACCAAGGTAGCCGAACTAGCCCGATTATTAAGGGCAAACTCGGCCAACGGCAAAAAGGTCACCCAATCATCCTGATCAGCAGACACGAAGCATCTCAAATAGGTTTCCAAGGTCTGATTGGTTCGCTCCGTTTGGCCATTTGTCTGAGGATGGAATGCTGAAGAAAAAGACAAATCAATGCCCATTCTAGCACAAAAGGACCGCCAAAACCTAGAAACGAACTGGGAACCTCTGTCAGACACAATATTCTCCGGAATACCATGCAAACGAACCACATGCTGAAAAAAAAATGGAACCAAATCAGAGGAGGAAGGCAACTTAGGCAACGGTACCAAATGGACCATCTTAGAAAACCGGTCACAAACCACCCAGATGACAGACATCTTCTGAGAAACAGGAAGATCAGAAATAAAATCCATGGAAATATGCGTCCAGGGCCTCTCAGGAATAGGCAAAGGCAAAAGCAACCCACTGGCACGGGAACAGCAAGGCTTAGCCCGAGCACAGGTCCCACAGGACTGCACAAACGAACCCACATCCCGCGACAAGGAAGGCCACCAAAAGGACCTAGCCACCAAATCTCTGGTACCGAAAATCCCAGGGTGACCAGCCAACACCGAACAATGAACCTCAGAAATTACCCTGCTAGTCCATCTATCAGGAACAAACAGTTTCCCCACAGGACAGCGGTCAGGTTTATCAGCCTGAAACTCCTGAAGTACCCGCCGCAAATCAGGGGAGATGGCAGAAAGAATCACCCCCTCCTTGAGGATCCCAGCCGGCTCAAGAACTCCCGGAGAATCAGGCAAAAAACTCCTAGAAAGGGCATTAGCCTTCACATTCTTAGATCCCGGAATATACGAGACCACAAAATCAAAACGTGAGAAAAACAGAGCCCACCGAGCTTGTCTAGGATTCAACCGCTTAGCAGACTCGAGGTAAATCAGATTCTTATGATCAGTCAAGACCACCACGCGATGCTTGGCTCCCTCAAGCCAATGTTGCCACTCCTCAAATGCCCACTTCATAGCCAACAACTCCCGATTGCCGACATCATAATTACGCTCAGCAGGGGAAAAACTTTCTGGAGAAGAAAGCACATGGTTTCATCAAAGAGCCATCAGAATTTCTCTGAGACAAAACGGCCCCTGCCCCAATCTCAGAAGCATCAACCTCAACCTGAAAAGGGAGAGAAACATCTGGCTGACGCAACACAGGGGCAGAAGTAAAACGACGTTTAAGCTCCTGAAAGGCCTCAACAGCCGCAGAGGACCAATTCATCACATCAGCACCCTTCCTCGTCAAATCGGTCAGAGGCTTCACCACACTAGAAAAATTAGCAATAAAGCGGCGATAAAAATTGGCAAAGCCCAAAAATTTCTGAAGGCTCTTTACAGATGTAGGTTGAGTCCAATCATGAATGGCCTGGACTTTAACAGGGTCCATTTCAATAGCCGAGGGAGAAAAAATGAAACCCAAAAAAGAAACCTTCTGAACTCCAAAGAGGCGCTTAGACCCCTTCACAAACAACGCATTAGCACGAAGGACCTGAAATACCATCCTAACCTGCTTCACATGAGACTCCCAATCATCGGAGAAAACCAAAATATCATCCAAATACACAATCATGAATTTATCCAGATAATTCCGGAAGATATCATGCATAAAGGACTGAAATACCGATGGAGCATTAGAGAGCCCGAATGGCATCACAAGATATTCAAAATGGCCTTCGGGCGTATTAAATGCTGTTTTCCATTCATCACCTTGTTTAATACGCACGAGATTATACGCCCCTCGAAGGTCGATTTTAGTAAACCAACTGGCACCCCTAATCCGAGCAAACAAATCAGAAAGTAAAGGTAAAGGGTACTGGAATTTGACAGTGATCTTATTGAGAAGGCAATAATCTATACAGGGTCTCAAGGAGCCATCCTTCTTGGCAACAAAAAAAAATCCCGCTCCCAACGGTGACGAAGACGGGCGAATATGTCCCTTCTCCAAGGACTCCTTTACATAACTCCGCATAGCGGCATGCTCTGGCACAGACAGATTGAAAAGTCGGCCCTTAGGGAACTTACAGCCAGGAATCAAATTAATGGCACAATCGCAGTCCCTATGAGGAGGCAGGGAACTGGACTTGGGCTCATCAAATATATCCTGGAAATCCGACAAAAACTCAGGAACTTCAGAAGAAGGGGACGAGGAAATGGACATCAAAGGAATATCACCATGTATCCCCTGACAACCCCAACCAGTTACAGACATAGATCTCCAATCCAGCACTGGATTATGTACCTGTAACCATGGAAAACCCAGCACAACAACATCATGCAAAGTCCAGTACTGAGGTTTATTCTTGGCCAATGGCGTAGCGTCAGTCCCCCTTAAGGGAATAGGGCTCTGCAAAGGCTCCAAGGAAAAACCACAGCGCTTGGCAAATTCTAAGTCCATTAAGTTCAGGGCAGCGCCAGAATCCACAAATGCCATAACAGAAAAGGACGACAATGAGCAAATCAGGGTAACAGACAAGAGAAATTTAGGCTGTACAGTACTAATGGTAACAGACCTAGGGACCCTCTTAGTACGCTTAGGGCAATCAGAAATAGCATGTGCAGAATCACCACAGTAAAAACACAGGCCATTCTGACGTCTGAATTTCTGCCTTTCTGCTCTAGTCAAAATCCTATCACATTGCATAGGCTCAGGACTCTGCTCAGAGGACACTGCCATATGGTGCACCACCTTGCGCTCGCGCAAGCGCCGATCAATCTGAATGGCCAAAGTCATTGACTCATTCAGACCAGCAGGCGTAGGAAACCCACACCATAACATCTTTAAGGGCTTCAGAAAGACCCTTTCTGAAAATCGCTGCCAGGGCATACTCATTCCATTTTGTGAGCACAGACCACTTTCTAAATTTCTGGCAGTATACTTCTGCTGCTTCCTGACCCTGACACAGAGCCAGCAAAGTTTTTTCTGCCTGATCCACAAAATTAGGCTCGTCATACAGCAATCCGAGCGCTTGAAAAAATGCGTCAATATTGAGCAATGCAGGATTTCCTGGCTCAAGGGAGAATGCCCAGTCCTGCGGGTCGCCACGCAGCAAAGAAATAACAATCTTCACAATCTGAATGGGGTCACCAGAGGAACGGGGTCTCAGAGCAAAAAACAATCTGCAATTATTTTTAAAGTTCAAAAATCTAGATCTATCCCCAGAAAATAAATCAGGAATAGGAATTCTAGGCTCTAATACCGGAGTCTGGACAACATAATCTTGGATACTCTGTACCCTTACAGCGAGTTGATCCACGTGCAAGGACAGACCCTGAACCTCCATATCAGCACCAAAATCCTGAACCACCCAGAGATTAAGGGGAAAAAAAAGACAAAACAAGCTACAAAGGAAAAAAAAATGACTCAGAACTTTCTTTTCCCTCTTTTGAGATGCATTTAACACATTGTGGGCCAGCTGTACTGTTATGACCTGGTGGTTAAGAGGCCACACTGATATGACCTGGTGGCTAAAACGCAACATGGGACGAGCTCTGAGAAGGTGGTATCTCTACTGACCGCAGTCCCTAATCCTAACAACACAAGTAATAGCCGTGGGATGTTCCTGACCCTCCCTAGACACCTCTTCACAGCCTAAGAACTAACTACCCCTAAAGAAGGAAATAGAAAGCTATCTTGCCTCAGAGAAAACCCCAAAAGGAAAGACAGCCCCCCACAAATATTGACTGTGAGTGAAGAGGGAAATGACGTACACAGAAATGAAATCAGATTTCAGCAAAGGAGACCAATACTAAACTTGATAGACAGAGAGAAAAGGATACTGTGCGGTCAGTATTAAAAACTACAAAATCCACGCAGAGTTTACAAAAATGAACTCCACACCGACTCACGGTGTGGAGGGGCAAATCTGCTTCCCAGAGCTTCCAGCTAGCCTGAATATGACATAGTGAGAAGCTGGACAAAAAGAGACATATTTGCAGAGCAATAGAGTCCAGGAAAATGGACAAACAAAAACTAGCAAAAACTTATCTTTTGCTGACAAGGACAGGCCATATGAGAAATCCAAGGAGAGAACCAAATCCAACCAAGAACATTGACAGCTGGCATGAACTAAAGCCCAGAGCAGGTTTAAATAACAAACCCAGGCAAGGCGATTAGTGAAGGCAGCTGCCACAGCTACCTAAAGGAGCAGCAGTTCCACTCGAAACCACCAGAGGGAGCCCAAGGGCAGAACTCACAAAAATACCATTAGCAACCACAGGAGGGAGCTTCAGAACGGAATTCACAACAGGCTCCCGCGCAATTTTCTCCGCCAGAGTGGTAAAGCCAGTGACTGAGGGCAGATATTAATAGCCTAGAGAGGGTCCATGGTTATTGGCCCCACTGGCTAAAAACATCTGCCCCCAGCCACCCCAGAAAAGGCACATCTGGAAGATGCGCCTATTCTGGCACTTGGCCACTCTCTTCCCACTCCCGTGTAGCGGTGGGATATGGGGTAATGAAGGGTTAATGTCACCTTGCTATTGTGCACATTTATTGTGACATTAAGCCAGGTTAATAATGGAGAGGCGTCAATTATGACACCTATCCGTTATTAATCCAATAGTACGAAATGGTTAATAAAACACACACACATTATTACAAAGTACTTTAATGAAATAAAGACACAGGGTGTTTTAATATTTTATTATACTCTTAATCCACCTGAAGACACTCGTTCTGTAAAAAAGGAAAAATAGAAAATCAACTTTTCCCAGGCTCGAGTTCATATGAGGACATCCAGCAGAGGGCGCATCACCACGACTCAAGGTAACTACAGGACATTCCCCTGCACTCCATTCATTCCCTGTATTTTTACAGCCACCAGCACAGCTGCTTTAGCAGAGCTCCTGGGTGTAAAATGATTTAACCCCTTCAGATGGATTTACATCGTGGGACGTGACTGAACAACGGAAGGTATGGGATATTGTTGATTTTTTAGTTTTCCTTTTTTACAGAATGATATAATAAAATATTAAAACATCCTGTGTCTTTATTTCATCAAAGTACTTTGTAATAATGTGTGTATGTTTTATTAACCATTTCCTATTATTGGATTAATAATGGATAGGTGTCATAATTGAAGCCTCTCCATTATTAATCTGGCTTAATGTCACCTTACAATAGCAAGGTGACATTAACCCTTCATTACCCCATATCCCACCGGTACATGGGAGTGGGAAGAAAGTGGCCAAGTGCCAGAATAGGCGCATCTTCAAGATGTGCCTTTTCTGGGGTGGCTGGGGGCAGATGTTTTTAGCTAGGGGGGCCAATAACCATGGACCTTCTCTAGGCTATTAATATCTGCCCTCAGTCACTGGCTTTACCACTCTGGCGGAGAAAATTGCGCGGGAGCCCACGCCAATTTTTTCCGCGATTTAACCCTTTAATTTAATAGCTAGAGCCCCCAAATTTGACACACAGACACTTCTTACATTAGTGAAGAGGAGTATGTAATAAAAGAAGGGATATGAGATGGTTTACTGTATGTAAACCATGTCTCATATCCTGTCGGGTTTGTGAAGGAGATAGCAAAAGCCGGCAATTGAATTACCGGCTTTTATGCTATCTAGCGCTGCATTAAATATAAATATATATCTATAGGTGTCTCACTGACATATATATGTATATATACCTATTCTATGTGTATATATCTATTCTATTCTAACCTGTCAGTGTGATTTTACTGTACACAGCACTGATTTGCCGGCTTTTCAAAGGACACCGGTGCGTAAAAATCAGACAGCAATACGGATGTCATACAGATGTCATACGGATGTTGCAATAAAAAAATCACATGACACTCGCATGACAATCGCATGATTTTCCTCAGTTTTTTCGGTCCGTAAATCGGACCGTTTTGTCTCTCGCAAGTGGAAATGAGCCCTTAGAGTTACCTTTTTTTTAAAAAAAGTATATTAAAGGTTACATTTTAATCCAAAACGATATATACTGAAGAATAAAGGGCATAGAATTTCAGGAAAAGAACATTTTGCCATCCATTAACCCCTTAACCCCCAAGGGTGGTTTGCATATTAATGACCGGGCCAATTTTTACAATTCTGACCACTTTCCTTTATGAGGTTATAACTCTGGAATGCTTCCATGGATCCTGGTGATTCTGACAATGTTTTCTCCTGACATATAGTACTTCATGACAGTGGTAAAATTTCTTTGATTTGACTTGCGTTTATTTGTGAAAAAAAAATGGAAATTTGGCAAAAATTTTGCAATTTTCCAACTTTGAATTTTCATGCCCTTAAATCACAGAGATATGTCACATAAAATACTTAATAAATAACATTTCCCACATGTCTACTTTACATCAGTACAATTTTGGAACCAATATTTCTTTTTGTTAGGAAGTTATAAGAGTTAAAAGTTGACCAGTGATTTCTCATTTTTACAACACCATATTTTTTTTTAGGGACCACATCACATTTGAAGACACTTTGAGGGGTCTATATGATAGAAAATACCCAAAAGTGACACCATTATAAAAAAACTGCACCCCTCAAGGTGCTCACAACCACATTCAAGAAGTTTATTAACCCTTCAAGTGCTTCCCTGGAATTTTTGGAATGTTTAAAAAAATGAACAGTTAACTTTTTTTCACAAAAAATTTACTTCAGCTCCAATTTGTTTTATTTTACCAAGGGTAACAGGAGAAATTGGACCCCAAAATTGTTGTACAATTCGTCCTGAGTATGCCGATACTCCATTGTTTGGGCGCATGGCAGAGCTCAGAAGGGAAGGAGCGCCGTTTGACTTTTCAATGCAAAATTGGCTGGAATTGAGATAGGACGCCATGTTGCATTTGGAAAGCTTCTGATGTGCCTAAACAGTGGAAACCCCCACAAGTGACACCATTTTGGAAAGTAAACTTATCTAGATGTGTGGTGAGAACTTTGAACCCCCAAGTGCTTCACAGAAGTTCATAATGTAGAGCCGTAAAAATAAAAAAATCATATTTTTTTTCACAAAAGTGATCTTTTTGAAAACACAATTTTTTTATTTTCCCAAGGATAGCAGGAGAAATTGGACCACAAAAGTTGTTGTGCAATTTTTCCTGAGTACACTGATACCCCACATGTGGTGGGGAACCATCGTTTGGGAGAATGGCAAAGCTCAGAAGGAAAGGAGCGCCGTTTTTGAATGCAGACTTAGATGGAGTAGTCTGCAGGCGTCACATTGTGTTTGCAGAGCCGCTAATGTACCTAAACAGTAGAAACTCCCCCCACAAGTGACCCCATATTGGAAACTAGACCCGCAAAGGAACTTGTCTAGATGTGTTGTGAGAACTTTGAACCCCCAAGTGTTTCATTAAAGTTTATAATGCAGACCCGTGAAAATAAAAAAAATCATTTTTTTCCGCAAAAATTATTTTTTAAGCCCCCCAATTTTGTATTTTCCCAAGGGTAACAGGAGAAATTAGACCCCAAAATTTGTTGCACAATTTGTCCTGAGTATGCTGATACTCCATATGTGGGGGTAAACCACTGTTTGGGCACACGGCAGAGCTCGGAAGAGAAGGAGCACTGCTTTACTTTTTCAACGCAAAATTGGCTGGAATTGAGATCGGACGCCATGTCGCGTTTGGAGAGCCCCTGATGTGCCTAAACAGTGGAAACCCCCCAATTCTAACTCCAACCCTAACCAGAACACACCCCTAACCCTAATCCCAACACGAATCACACCCCTAACCCGAACACACCCCTAACCCTAATCTCAACCCTAACCATAACCCTAACCACACCCTAACCTTGACACACCCCTAATCCCAACCCTAACCCCAACCGTAAATGTAATCCAAACCTTAACCCCATCTCTAGCCCCAACCCAAACCCTAACTTTAGCCCTAACACTAACCCTAATGGAAAAATGGAAATAAATAGATTTTTTTATTTTATTATTTTTCCCTAACTAAAGGGGTGATAATGGGGGTTTGATTTACTATTTTTAGTGGGTTTTTATGTTTGGCAGTTGTCACACACTAAAAGACACTTTTTATTGCAAAAATTGTTTTTGCATCGCTTTATTCTGAGGGCTTTAACTTTTTTCACTGACGCTGTGTGGCAGCTTGTTTTTTGCGAGACAAGATGATGTTTTCAGCGGTACCATCTTTATTTATATCTGTCTTTTTGATTGCGTGTTATTCCACTTTTTGTTCAGTGGTATGATAATAAAGCATTGTTTTTTTCCTTGTCTCTTTTTTTTTTACGGTGTTCACTGAAGGGGTTAACTAGTGGGAGTTTTATTGGTTGCTTCGTTACAGACACGGCGACACTAAATATGTGTACTTTTATTGTTTTTTTTTTATTTACATAAAGAAATGTATGTATTGGAACAATATTTTTTTTTCTTTATTTAGGAATTAAAAAAAAAATTTTTTTTGCACAGTATAATATTTTTTTTTTTTTACATTGTCCCATTGGCTGGCTACAAATAGCGTTTACTAGCTGTGATTCTTGCAAAATAGGGTGCTATTAGGTACTAACATTGCAGGATGCCCAAAAATTTACATTGGCCCATTTTCCTTTTTGTAATTTTTAAAATGTAAAAAATTACATTTTATTTATTTTTGCCTAAGATGCAAAGGAAATGTGTTATTTATAACTTTAGGCCTGTTAGAGATCATTTAATCTTCAACTTGCTTATGTCATGATCGTTACAGGGTTTTATCCTGTCTGCCCTTTCTCCGGGCGGATCATGTCAAGGGTTAACTTTGCTCAGAAGGAATATAAACCAGCTCACCCGTGATGCATAAGTTGAGTTTCGGGAGCACGGACCCGCTGTGTCCAGGCGTGTAGAATCCAAGAGAAGAAAATGTCCAGCTTCACCGAATTCGTGAAAAAAGTTTTCTTTATTTACAAACTTAAACATGGAGGATACAAACTTCAGCACAAACCATATGGGTAAGAATCTTAATGCGTTTCTGTAGACTAAGCTCCTTTAATCAATTAATGATTAAGGGAGCTTAGTCTCCAGAAACGCGTTGAGATTCTTACCCATATGGTTTGTGCTGAAGTTTGTATCCTCCATGTTTAAGTTTGTGAATAAAGAAAACTTTTTTTCACGGATTCGGTGAAGCTGGACATTTTCTTCTCTTAACTTTGCTCTGCCTCATTCTGGGTTCAAGTTTGCTATTTAGCTCCTATGCATCCTGCAGGCGGTGTCAGCTATAGTTCTGCCTTTGGCATGTGAACCTGACTCCAGTAGCCCATGATTTGTCCTGCTGTGATCCCTGACTTGCCCCATGTCTGACTCCCTCTGTCTGCACTTTCCCAGCGTCTCCCTGTTTGTCAGTTTGATTCTCTGGTTTCTGACTTGGCTTGTATTCGGACTTGCTTCTGCCTTCTGACTTTGTCTTATCCACTCCTGACTAGGGTTGAGCGAAACGGGTCGTGCATTTTCATAAGTCACCGACTTTTGGCAAAGTCGGCGTCTCATGAAACCCAACCCGATCCCTGTGCGTGGTCGGCCATGCGGTACGCGATCTTGGCGCTAAAGTCGCATTTCGTATGACGCGTTTAGCGCCATTTTTTCAGCCAATGAATGAGCGTGGGCAGAGTGATGACATAGGTCTTAGGGGAGTGAACGCCTATTGCCATGTTATCGCTTGTGCGCAGTAGGGATTTGGAATGTGCAATATGAAATTTTCTGTGCTGGGACGGAGGGGAGAGAGAGAGAGAGAGAGAGAGAGAGAGAGAGAGAGAGAGAGATTAAAAAAAAAATAAAAAAAATAAATTCCTTCATTGGGTTTCGTGTTTCGGCCGAAACCCGACTTTTCACGGTGGTCGGCCGATTTCACTCGACTCGACTTTTAAGACAGTCGGGTTTCACAAAACCCGACTCGACCCTAAAAAACTAAAGGTCGCTCAACCCTACTCCTGACCGTTGCTGAACCTCCTGGCTTGTTCCTGACCACGTGTACTGCTGATCTCTTTAGTACTTCTATCTCTGTTTTTTTGACTCGGCTTGTCTCACCGCTCTCTCTCCACTTGGTGGTGCCTGTGCTGCTGCTCTGTCGTGCTTCTCTGTGTACGCAGTCTCACTTACCTCTCAAGCTCCCTCTGGTGGAGGTTGCGCTATTCTGCACCACAGCAGCATGACAGCTTAACTGTTCACAACAGAAATTTTGATCAGAGGTGCCCAAACTTTTACATGCCACTGTATAAGCTAGTCTTAATGAAGGAGCCTAGTGGGGATAAGAAGTACCAAATTCATTAAGAGTGCACATCATCTAAATGAGTTGACTAGGTTTGGCACAAAAGACAATCCTCACTGGAAGCCTATCGCGCACTATCATTATTATGCGGTGTCGGTGGCAAAATCGGGCAATCATTTGACTACAAGTATGTGATATGCACACTTCCGGCTATATTCCAAATAAATGTGTGCTGATATTTTGAATCTCTCTTATAATAGTAGAGGTAAGTCTACTAGAAACTCCTCTATAAGTAGAGCTGGTCCTTTTTAGACAAACAAGAGCTTATAAAACAAAAGAGCTTATAAATGAATGACAATACTTACCTTCTAAAATAAATCATCTAATAACTAAGACATCATCTAAAAAAAATTTCTGATAATTGTTTTTGGACTTTATCAAGGTAATCTTGTTGGTTCATTATCACACTGGCACTCCCTTTGTATGGTGGGTTGAAGATTATTGTGTTTTTTATTTTGAAATGATTGGATAGCTCTCTTTACTAATTTCAGGTTATGGTATGTGGGAAATGAAGCAAAACACTGTTGTTGTTGTAGTACTACTTTAATATCCCTGTCAGTAAGATCAATTACTGTTTCTGTGGCATTATAAGTATGTATGTAATTAAAGCTGATGTGATTAAGTACCCCAAGTTCAAAAATGAAAGTTCAGGTATGGATTGTACATCCACAAAAATGATTCTACAGTGGTGTTTGGACGCTTAAGAGTTCAAAAGGTTTTTAATCTAATGGTTCTGAAGAAGTTGGGAGGTATTCCAATAGGGGGTTAGACAGAATCTTAAACCTTTCTGTAAAACCTTTAGATCCAGGTGTGTCAGAATATCTGAAAAGATGTTCACTACCAAATTGTTTCACTTACCTGTCATCTCACAGTTATTGAGGTACCCATCGCATTGCTTGGAATTTTTTGTTGCCCTTTTTTGGCAAGGATTTGATAAAAAAATATTTGGAGCACTGGGCCCAGTGGATGAATCGCTCCCAGAGCTTGAGAAATTGTGATATCTATATGTGGAAGTGGGACCTCTGGTATCATTAAAATAATTGTGCCATCTGTAAACTCTGTTATTTACGTAGTAAATTTCTCTTTTTTACATTGTTGAATGAGCTTTTGCTGTTCTTGAATGATCTTATCGGTTTTATTTGAGGTTTTCCTAGTCGGATGGTGCCAAATATGTGGATAATTAGGTCTCAATCGCTGTGATCTTCTGTTTGGCCTCGGAGATTGATGTCTGTAGAAATTCAATAATAACTAAGATGATATCTAGGGAACATTTGTTCAGGATCTTCTGGAATCTGTCATGGTATTGCAAATTATCTGAAAAAAGAATATGTTGTAGGTGGCTTCCTAATCTTTGGGAATCTGCTTTTGTTTATGGTATTCTGTTAATGAAGCACAGTGGAGATTATGAGAAAAAAACTGATGTCTTGTTTTTTCATAGTCTCTTGTGTGAATATCACTCTCTGTAGTTTTGAGAAATTCACCGGAGACAGTCAACTGGGGCAAAATTATACAACTCTTACGATCTTTAAATGATTATTAAATCGCTGCTTTCACACCTTGTAATTTGTGTATATGCTGTATTACATATGCAGGTTGTCCCCGGGTTACAAACTAGATTCTTCTGTAGGTTTGTTTGTAACTTCAATTTGTATGTAAGTTGGAACAGGTACACGTCCTGCAAAAAAACAAATAATAATATCTCAGTGATGACCTCTCTGGCTGCCCTACTGCTTGCTGACTGTCAGTTTCACTAATCTCCTCCATCATGTGTCACATCTTCATCTTCTTCACTATAAATCAGGACCAAGACTTGGATGTGACCGGATGTCCTAGCCTATATTGAAGCCCAGAGATGCGGCACATGATGGCAGAAAAAAGAAGACCAGATGGCAGGCAGCAAACAGCTGGGCAGCTGGAGAGGTGGGTTTTAATTTTTTTAAACAATATTTACCTCATTGCTCACCTTTCCGGAAGCCTTGTTGCACGCCAACCAATACTTATCTTTTCTCCATCGTAGATGCATCTCCCACTTCTTCTCTATCACCCAGGACTTCTGGCTGCATTCAGGCCTCAAAGGTCATTGCATTCGATCATGGCCCACATCTTGACATTGTGACCTGACAATGTGCAAAGACTTTTAAGGCCAAGAAGTCACGGCCTATAGTAAATAGACCAGAGGTATGGCACCAGGTGGCAGAAAGACAAAGGTCTGACAGCACACACCAAGCAGCGGGATGGGCAAACAGGTGAACGACTAGGTATTATAGGTTTGGGGGGATTACATCTTAGATTCATAACTATGAGTTGTACGTAAGTTGGATGTTCGTAAGTCTGGTGTCAGCTCTTTCGGAACTCCTAAGGTGAACCCACAGAACCAAGAAAACGAACCTCCCAAGGGCGAGCTGGCCAGGTAGACCACCCCCAATACAGGGAGCGTTAGGGGCAGGCCCGAGGGAGACTATTGCCGCAGAAGCTGATACCCGGGGACAGGAAGTGGGAGCGGAAAAGACGCAGAACTGGCTATAACGGAGACACAGGACTGACTGGCAATGACTGACACAAAGAATAGGCAGGGTATGGCGGATGCCCAGGACAGACTGGATATGGCGGGAACATGGGACAGGTAGCGTATGGCGGAAACACAAGACAGGCAGGTTATGGCGGAACAGTGGACTGGCAGGGTATGGCAGAAACACTGGACAGGCAGGGTAAGGCGGAAACACAGGGCAGGCAGGGTATGGTGGAAACACAGGGCAGGCAGGGTATGACGAACGCACAGGACAGAGCAAGGTACAGAGGGACCTGGGTCAAATGAGGACAAATGACAATCAGGCATGTAGCAAAGGAAGGAGTTACCTTAAATAGGAGAGACGCAGAAGGACTTCCGGGTCAGGGTCCTGCAGGGTCAGAGAGAGGAGAAAGGGAGCGTCTGTAGAGCAGAGGAAGGATATGCGCGGAAGGAGTTGGAGAAAGGAGTGCACATGCGCACCAGATGGGGGCCAGGGACCGGCGGCGAGACTGGAGGAGAAGAGACCGGAAGGCGCGCGCACACCGCAGGAGCGCGCCGGGTCGTGTAAGTATGCCGGCGAACAGGGGGCAGAGCGGCAGGAGCGGTGGCGCTGAGTGGCGCCGTGATATCTGGGACTGCCTTTATGTATATGTATTTGTATCTATGACAGCTTTTATACAGTACACTCATTTATGCCTCCATATTGTTACTATATAGCATATAGTGTTTCCTATGAGCAAGTTCCTTGAGGGTCAAAACGCCAAGTTTTTTGTTGGTTGCTGACAATACCTATCTCTTGCCGAGCATTCATTTAAGGGCACTACTGTGAATTAAAGTATTTTACAATAAAATATCTAACACGTTTTGCATCAAACTCTAGAGTGTTCAGTAAATCTTTGCAATAGTTACTCTAGGGCAGGGATGTCAAACTAATGACAGAGAGCAACAAAATTAAAATCTTGGACAAAGTCGTGGGGAAACCTTGATGTTTATTAAAAAGTCTAGAATTGAGGATGTTTTTCATTATCATCAAATATAACAATGAACCTTTTCATATGGAAACAAACCTAACAGGGTTATCACACAAGGTACAGTGTAATTAATAGATCTTAGAATAAATTAAACACATAATCACAAATGGGGCATACTGGAATAATATAATATGTTATGTAAGAGCAGTAAAAGCATTTGGCTCAGTGGCCTAATTTAAATATGTAATTAAAAAAACCTTGAATAATACATCTAATAAAGTATGATTCCAACAAAACTGTCTCTCAAAAACAGTAAGATGCACTAACAATGAAATCCTCCTCATGACCTTCCACACGCACGGTATGATGACCCTACTGCACCCCCGACCAAGTATGGTGACCCTATCAGAGTACAAATAGAGAACAAGACCAGCACAACCAAGCTAGAGTGAACAGACGCCAAAAAAAATATTAGTTGAAAAACGATAAAGGTTGCACCATTACTTACCAAGAATGATTACTCTAGAATATTGAAAATGCATTACTGCCATAGAAAATAGGAAAAAAGTGCTATATAATGTACACATGAAATATTTATCTGCAAAATTGCCATGAAAAAAGGAAGGTACTTCGCGCATAAATTGGCCAATGTATGTGAGCAGATAAATATTTCATGTGTACATTATATAGCGCTTTTTTCCTATTTTCTATGGCAGTAATGCATTTTCAATATTCTAGAGCAATCATTCTTGGTAAATAATGGTGCAACCTTTATTGTTTTTCAACTTACATGTTTTTTTGGTTGGCGCCTGTTCACACTAGCTTGGATGTGCTGGTCTTGTTCTCTATTTGTATTAAGCCTTTTTGGATATTCCCAAGAGCCACATGTGATTTTAAGTAGTTAGCTGGTCCACTCCTGACCCATAAATTGTAGGCTTTTTTGCCCAGGAAAGGTGACAAAACAGGACAGGGACCCAATTACGAAGGACGCCTTGACATGGCAATTGGGCTCACATACATTGGCCAATTTATGCACGAAGTACCTTCCTTTTTTCATAGCAATTTTTGCAGATAAATATTTCAGGTGTACATTCTTTTTTCCTATTTTCTACGGCACTAATGCATTTTCAATATTCTAGAGTAATCATTCTTGGTAAATAATGGTGCAACCTTTATCATTTTTTGACCCTATCACAGTATCATTCCCCAACTGTGATACCTACACAGCCGTCCAAAGAATATAATGGGCCCATACAGTCCTCCATACAGTATAATGTGACCCACATAGTCTTCCATACAAGATAATGGGCCCTGATTTGCCTTTCATACAGTATAGTGGACCCAGAAAGTCCTCCATACAGTACAATGGGCCCTGAATTGCCTTTCTTACGGTATAATGGCCCCATATAGTCCTCCATACAGTATAATGGGCCCTGCTTTACCTTCCTTACAGTATTATGGCCCCACATAGTCATCCATGCAGTATAATGGGCCCTGAATTGCCTACCATACAGTATAATGTCCCGACATAGTCCTCCATGCAGTATAATGAGCACTGAATTGCCTACCATACAGTATAATGGCCCCACATAGTCCTCCATATGGTATAATAGGCCCTGCATTGCCTTCCATACAGCAAAATGGCACCACATAGTCCTCCATGCAGTATAATGAGCCCTGCATATTCTTCCATACAGTATAATGTGGCCTAATTTAAATAGTAATAATAAAGAATAAAAAACCTTGACCAATATAGATTGTGAAGTTTAATACCAAGAAAAGTGCCTCTCAGACACAGTAAGATACCCTCACAGTGAATTCCTCCACAGTACCCTCCACATACACCATATGATGATCCTACTGTACCCCCTGGGAAAGTATGGTGAACCCATCACAGTATGATTCCCCAACTGTGATCCCCACACAGCCTTCCACACAGTATAATGGGCCCCATATAGTCCTCCATACAGTATAATGGGCCCCACATAGTCCTCCATACAGAATAATGGGCCCCACAGGATGCCGATACAGTTGAAAGTGCAATGCCAGGCTGGAGGATAAATACACTCACGCAGGCCAGACTTTGACATGGATGCTCTAGGGGGTCATACACCTCACTTTACCTGCATTTCCAAGAACTTTTCTTGTGTGCACTACAATCTCTAATCATTGTAAACCTCCTGTTTGACACCGCATATGGTTTTAATAGTATTTACTTGTAAATAAGCACTATGGCCTTAGGTAAAAATCCTTATTTCTCATGACAGGTTACCTTTAAAGAGTGTCTATCAACAATTTGGCGCTTTTTTTATACAATAATTAGTGGGCAGCCCCAGATTGGTGTTTTTTGTAAATATCACGTAGAGTACTCATAAGTGCCCCAATGTCCCTTTAAAGGACTCAACTTTTTGCTACGTTTTCCGGCGTGCAGCGCAGAATCCGACAACCCTCAAACGTTGCTCTTGCAGTGAGAATGTAAGATGTCAGTCTTTGCACTACCTGAGCACTGCTGCATCCTCTACTAAGCTATTACTGAACGATAAGTTATTTAATGATGTTACCATTCGGTAAAAGCTTAGTAGAGTATGCGGTAGTGCTCTTTTCTTGCAAAAAAAATATATATCACAACCTGAAACTTCAGGCCTGGCTTTTGCTTGAAGCTTAAGCCCCTTCTGGGGACATAAGGGGCACTTGAGTGATTTTGTTACTACATGATATTTAAAAAAAAGCCACCAATCTGAGGCTGCTGACTGTTTTATTAAACAGAAAGTGCAACCCTAAATTGGTTACAGGTACTCTATGAAATCCATTGGAAAACAGCATGATGTAGGGGCAGTGACTCTGATTCTAGCAATGCATCACTTACCGGGCTGCTTTCTACTTTTTTCTAAATTCACATTTTTTTCTGCTATAGATCTACAAGTGCTCTGAATGCTGAGCTCTGTATAACCACAACCACAATACTGATCGCCTTCTGTGCATAGGCAGAAAACTATCAGTGTTGAGGGTGGGGTTACACAGAGCTTATGGGTATGGAGAACTATCTGGCAGCAGGTTTACTAGTCCTCTAGCGAAAATCTCCCACTGATAAAGCATCTAAGTAAGTGACATCACTGGAATCAGGGTCTCTGTCTCTACATTATGCTGCTCTCAGATGAGGTGGTAAAAATCTGGTATCAGATTCACAGACTTAGTGTAAGAAATATGTGACAAATTTAACCGAATAAATATTATGTCACTGCACATCTGAAATATCTATCTAGCCTGTTGAAAGAAAACAACATTTTTAGAATGCCCTTTTTAACCCCTACATCAGCAAAGCCATACAGCAGATGTGGATAAAAATTAATGGCTGGATGTGATTATAGGTATTATTTTTAAATGCATTTAGGATGTTTTGAAGACTTCCCTGGTGAAATTACAGCCCAAAGTGGCCTGACATAATTTTAGCAGAGTTGACAGAGTACGATTCAAGATGCATGCAATCCCTTGTACTATATAATTACGAGTGAGGTCATGGAACTTTAGAAAGACATTTATTTGTGATTTAATGATAAATTGAAAGACAGAAACATTGTGACAATTGCCTCAGACCAGGTATATTTTCGCTCTTGTCTTGACTCAAATAGCAGTTTTCCATGCATTTAAAAACCCTAGATATGAACACTGTGTGAATGAGAACTGCGCACAGTACTTTTCTAGTCTTTTACAGGGGTCTCTATTGCCGTAATTCTCATTATACTTTCAATTGCAATTTTTTTCCCTTTCAATGGCGTCACTCTTCCGTACGCTGCCAGTCCTTTGTGTGTGCCCATGTCTTATACCTAGTCACTAATACTGACTTTATGTCATGTGAAGTCACTATGGATGACATTACCAGAGTAAGCACAGCTGCCATGGCCAGGTGATGTCTCATCGGCATGGACAATATGTCATAATGCTTCAGTGCAACAGAGAATTGCAGCAGCATGGGAACATTAGGGAACCACATTGCTAAGCATATTGAAAAGTTATTTTTTTTACTTTTTATGGCAATAGTGACCATGACCTTGAGAGAACCAGGAAAAGCCCTTTAGAGTATTTTTATTGAAACCATATTATTGTCAATGGAATTAGACATTGTATCACTGTATCTTACATATGGTGTAGTAGATCTTGCAGAGATGAATTTCTTCATTTCAGAGCCCCTAATCCTTAGCATGTGTGAAACTCTTAGCATGTCTGAGAATAAATGCAAGATCATTGCTCAAACAGGTTTTTGACATTTGTAGAATGATATACTCATATGTTCTTCATTACTTAATATCATTATAAACAATTACCTTATCACACCGAATAGACTGTTCATGTTGATATCTCAAGGCTCCTTTATATTGTTACTAGGCTTCCAGCAAAGTTTGTACCGTTTTCCAACCTTGGGTAATGAGTAGCTTTGTTACCAACATTCCTATATCAACCCCTGAGAAATAAATGCATAGCATACAAAAAGTTTAATTTCATGAAGTCATATATGCAATTTATCCAAGTCTTACAAAGTTCTGTAAAGTAAATGTGTGGTTTTGTTGTACAGCAAACAGTTACACGCAACAAATTCCAAACCCTGTCACTGGATCTTGCAAATATCTGTATTTTGATTACACTACATTGCTTAATTAAATATTTAGACCATTGGTATGTACTGGGATTCACAGCAATAGAGAAAGTGGATACAGAATTTTATGATTGGTCCATTTATATTGACCGACTACAAAAATTTGCTAATTTTTAAGCAATCACAACCATAATAGGCCAGTGTGATTGCAGGAAAAGAGCAGCAATAAATATTAAAGGGAACCTGACACACCCAAAACTTGATTAAAACTACTTACACCAGTGGTACCCAACCTGTGGTCTGGGAGCCATATGTGGTTGTCCATGCTATTCTGTGCAACCTCCAAACATCTGATCACAGTCATGCTTGTCTGTCTCTGTTGGCTTTTGTCATATACAGGTGCTTCTCACAAAATGAATATCCTCACAAAGTTAATTTATTGCAGTTCTTCAATACAAAAAGTGAAACTCATATATTATATAGAGTCATTACAAACAGAGTGATGTATTTCAAGTGTTTATTTCTGTTAATGTTGATGATTATGGCTTACAGCCAATTAAAACCCAAAAGTCATTATCTCAGTAAATTAGAATACTTTATAACACCAGCTTGAAAAATGATTTTAAAATCTGAAATGTTGTCCTACTAAAATGTATGTTCAGTAAATGCACCCAATACTTGGTCGGGGGCTCCTTTTGCATCAATTACTACATCAATGTGGCGTGGCATGGAGGTGATCAGCCTATGGCATTGCTGAGGTATTATGGAAGTCCAGGTTGCTTTGAGAACAGCATTCAGCTCGTCTGCATTGTTGGGTCTGGTGTCTCATATCTTCCTCTTGACAATACCCCATAGATTCTCTATGAGGTTAAGGTCAGGCGAGTTTGCTGGCCAATCAAGCACAGTGGTAGATGGCTGCTCTGACTTTGGTCTTGATAAAACACAGTGGACCTACACCAGCAGATGACATGGCTCCACAAACCATCACTGATTGTGGAAACCTCACACTAGACCTCAAGCAGCTTGGATTGTGTGCCTCTCCACTCTTCCTCCAGACTCTAGAACTTTGATTTCCAAATTAAATTCAAAATTTACTTTCATCTGAAAACAACACCTTGGACCACAGAACAACAGTCCAGTTCTTTTTCTCCTTGGCCCAGGTAAGAAGCTTCTGGCATTGTCTATTGGTCATGAGTGGCTTGACACAAGAAATGCGACATTTGTAGCCCATGTCCTGGACATGTCTGTGTGTGGTGGCTCTTGAAGCAAAGACTCCAGTAGCAGACCACTCCTTGTGAATCTCCCCCAAATTTTTGAATGGCCTTTTCTTAACAATCCTTTCAAGGCTGCAGTTATCCCGATTGCTTGTGCACCTTTTTCTACCACACTTTTTCCTTCCACCCAAATTTCCATTAATATGCTTGGATACAGCACTCTGTGAACAGCCAGCTCCTTTAGCAATGACCTTTGGTGACTTACCCTCCTGGTGGAGTGTGTCAATGACTGCCTTCTGGACATCTGTCAACAGTCTTCCCCATGATTGTAGAGCCTACTGAAACAGACTAGGGGACCTTTTTAAATGCTTAGGAAGCCTTTGCAGGTGTTTTTTTAATTAATTATTCTAATTTACTAAGTGAATGACTTTTGGGTTTTCATTGGCTGTAAGCCATAATCATCAACATTAACAGAAATAAACACTTAAAATCGATAGCTTTGTTTGTAATGACTCTATATAATATTTCAGTTTCACTTTTTGCATTTAAGAACTGAAATTAATTAACTTTGTCATGATATTCTAATTTTGTGAGAAGCACTTGTATATTACTTCCCATTGAGAAGAGTTGTGGTGCAGTACAGAGCAAGTACAGAGCAAGTACCAGTGGTATAACCAAAGTCCTATGTGATCAAGTGCAAAATTTGGACCTTGGGCACCCGCTAGCATGTTGGTCAGATGTATGGGCCCCTATAATAATTTCTTCGGTTTTGGTCCCTTTCCTGTAATAATAGTAATGTAACCCAACCTGGCCACAACCTGTAATGTTCCCCTTCCTGGCCATTTCCTTTATTAATGTCCCCTATCCTGTAATAATGTCCTGCATCCTGGCTCACTCCTTGTAATAATGTCTCCCATTTTGTAAAAATAGCCAATATGTGACCTACAATAACATCCTCCCGTCCTGGTCTCCATCCTGTAATAATGTCCCCCTTGTCCGCTATAATGTAATAATAGAAAAAAGTCCAGCACACCGTAGTAGACATCCTTAGGTGCTTGGAGCAGGGAGAATGCTGTGTGTGCATGGGGCAGTCAAAACTGTAGTTGATACTGTAATAATGAAGAGACGATCCTCCAGCGATGAAAGGTAGAAAACTTAACGTTTATTCCATATTTATTTTATTTATTTAACTCACTTATATACCGCCATTAATTCCATAGCATTTTACAGACATTATCATCACTGTACCCATCAGTATGTCTTAGAAGTGTGTGAGGAAACCAGAGAACCTAGAGGAAACCCACGCACACACAGGGAGAAAATACATACTCTTTGAATATGTTGTCGGTGGCATGATTTGAACCCAGGACCCAGCGCTGCAAGGCTGCAATGCTAAAATTAAAAGCAGGAATAATATAGGCAATACTACAATGAACTAGCAAAACATATGCGTTTCGGCGTAATGCTTTATTCAACATAGGTTTTGCTAGTTCCTTGCCTGTGCTATTCGTACTTTTAGGCTATGTGCCCACGATCAAGAAATAGCAGCTTTTTGGACACAGCATACTTTCACTGGTCCAAAACGCTGCTTTCTAATCACGCAGGTAAATCCGCATGTGTTCATTGAACAATGCGGATTTACCGGATCTAGTGAATGGCTATGGGTGAGACTAGTGTCTCCGCTGGAGATAACTGACATGCTGTGGCTCATAAACATGCACCATGGGTGAGTGTGCGCAGCGTCAAATAGAAGCACAGTGGCATAGGATTTCTATAAATCCCATCCACTGTGATTCTAATGTAGAACGCTGCTCTTCCTGATCATGGACAGGTACCCTTAATGTTATATGAACACTCCTACTCCCACAATATACAGTAAGTAAGCCAAAAAGCATATTTATAAACAAATGCATAAAGAATCAAAACTTTTCATTATGTCTGAAAAGATCTTTATTAATATAAAATATTTTCAAAACATATATATGAAAGTATATACAAGTAAAAATGTAAGTTTTAGGGGGGATTTTAGTAATAAAATACTTATTGGTAAGACACAGATATATGCTGCAAACAAGCAATGCATAAAAAAATGCACATGAATCTTGTGTATTTTTATATATATAGTACTTGTTTGCAGCATATATCTGTGTCATACCAATTAGTACTTTATTATACTATTTTCTAGGTATACCCACCCTTAACTTTAGCTTCATTATCCAGTTTTGCTTTTATGTACTTTCATGTATATGTTTTAATATATTTGGCATTAATAAAGATCTTCTTTGTCATAAGAAAAGCCTTGTTTCTTTAGGGATTTGTTTTTAAAGTTATATGGAATAAACATCAAGTTTTATACTTACCATACCTATCATTGCTGGAGAATCCTCTCTTCAATGTTCATCTTGTTATAGCCATGGCCAGGTCATCTCCATGCGATGTTCTTCAGCCACGGCTTCAGCTGTTCATTATTTCGGTGAGCAGACTCTCCTGTCACAGTGAGCAACTGGCGCAGAGGGGTGGGCATTGCATGACAGTAATGCCATGAACCACTCGTAACAGGAATACCATTGTCAGCTGCCAGCCACTGATTTGCTGACGCTCGCATTTTAAGCAAAGAACGCTGCCGGTTCCCTCGGTAAGGTCCAGGCTGCGTCGGAGAGGTGAGTATAGCAATATTTTTTATTTTAATTCTTTCTTTTACACATTAATGTTGTTTCGATACCGACACCCGATACCACAAAAGTATCGGATCTCGGTATCGGAATTCCGATACCCGCAAGTATCGGCCGATACCCGATACTTGCGGTATCGGAATGCTCAACACTAGCTGTGATTTTACTGTGCTCAGCTGATGAAATGTTGGGTTTCCTATGAGATGTATGAGTAAAAATCACACTGCACACGCATGGTCCTTGTGCAGTGCAATTTTTTTTCTCATACCCATTTACTTGCATTGGCGAGTCTCATCCGATATAAGCGGCCACTCGCAGCATGCTGCAATTTTTTTCTAAGGCCGATCCGAACTGAGAAATAAATCACATATGTTCACTGAATCAGTGAATAATATTAGTCAGCATGCAATCCGATTTTTTATCGGATTGCACTCCGATTTATACGCAGATGAGTATGAGCGCTTATACTGACTGATGGACTGATAAATTATTTTAATACTAGGTAGAAAAACTTTGAAAATAGATTATACAGTTTTTTCAAAATAAGGACATCAGTCTTATCAGGTCTAAGATATTTATTTAACTCCAACCAATCTGAGCCAATTTTTATTTTAACTCTTTTGTACCCACTTCTAAGCACCATAGCTTTTATATTATTTAATTGATATAGCCATATGAAGTCCTTTTTGCAGAACAAAATGTAGATTTGAATAACACCATTTACTTTACCATATAATGTGCTGAAAAATAGAAAAAAATTCTAAGTGGGATAAAATAATGAAAAATAAACCAGTTTTGTTGTTACATCATTCAATGTGCAGTAAAAATCACCTGACAACATGATTGTTTGGGTCAGTATGATTATGAATATGACAAAATTGTATACTTTACTGGTTTTAAAAATTTTAAATTTCATAAAATAAATTGATTTGTGTTACCATGTTCTGAGACCTATGACTTGTCTCTGTCAATGTAGCTAAATAAGGGCTTGACTTTTCTGTAGTACTATGAGGTGCATGTTTTCACCAGTCTTTATTGTATTTTCTGTGGCAAGATAGGTGATCTAACAAAAGGAAACGCTGGCATTTCAATTTATTTTAATTGTGTTTATCATTTGAGTTAGCTTATTTTATATTTTGAGTAGATCAGACTTTTATGAATGCAGTAATACCAAAACATGCTTGTTTTTTAAATTATTTACTTTTTTTTTGGTCAGATAAATTTTTATTAAACATATCAAAGTTGACAACCGCTCATATGACAATATTCATTTTGGTTTAACAAAAGAAATACCCCTCCCCCCTCCCTCCTGGAGACCAAATCCAGGGCATACAGTAATTTGTCCGTATTAACTGAAAGAAAACAGAGTTACAAATTTTTATATGTTGTACAGTCTAGTATTCTATTCAAATAACCATCAATTATTCCCATCCTGCCATGGCTGCCACAATTTCTGGAAAAATCCCAACCTGTTTCTCTTAGTGTATATACTTTTCTCAAGCTGGATAAGAAGGTTTGTTTGAGTGATGAAATCCCATCTGGATGGAGGTTCCTCTCTGATCCAATACCTTGCAATCAGTTTCCTCGCAATAAACAATAGTCGTGCAATTGCAATTTTAGTCGTGTTGTCGGCTAGTATTTCCTCCACATACCCAAGTACGCAAATCAATGGGTCTCTAGGAATTAAGCACCCATATATCACTTCAATTCGATTCAGCACTACAATCCAGTAGGAAGATAGTCTGGGGCAATGCCAGAGCATATGTAATATACCCGCCTGAGACTGTGAGCATCTATGGCACTCAGAATTGGATCTCAACCCAGCTTTAATAGCATGTCAGGCGCCCTATAGACCCTATTTATCATGCATAATTGCGACAATCTCCCGGGTTCACTAATAGATATCTAGGGTACGTACTCTAAAATAGACTACACCTGTCATCATCTATCTCACCCAAGTCATCCTCCCACTTCCTTCTGGCCTTAATAGGGTGATCTACAAGAAAGGTATGTAATAGATCTCCGTATACTTCTGATATTGCCCCCTTCGTTCCACTATTAAGTATAAAATCCAACGTGAGATCTGTCTGTATCACTATAGGCTCCCTTCTTCTTTGCGCCAGGAATGCATGATGAACCCGTCTATGTTGAAAAATATTTAGCCTTGGAAGCCGAAATTCTTCCTGCTACATATCATATGACTTAAGATCCCCTCTGCAAATCAACTGGCCTATCAGCCCAATACCCCTTTCCTTCCACTCGCCCCAACTGCTGAAAATATATATTATCCCAAATAGGTGAAAATTCTGTGAATCGCACTACTCCCCTAATTCGTTTGATTATCTAATAAAATAGATCAACTGACCGAACAATATATATATATATATATAAATAGTTTGTAGCCAAAAAAAGTCAAATACAAAATAGATCAATGGCCAAACTCGTCTGTGCTAAAAAATAGGAAAATGTGAAATATGTGAAATGTGAAATAGCATACTGGCTTATGAACTTAATGAACAAACACATGAGATTTTTAGCACAAGATTTGCAAACGTTGTGAGCCCATTCACCAAAACGTCAAGGTAATCTCAGATCGAATGGGTAACTACACTGACTGTCTGGTGTGAACACTTACCTATGGTATCTGAGCTGAATGCCTAATGTGAACACTTACTTGTGGCTAATGACAGGGTAAAGCCTACTAATATAGGAGGCTCAGAACCAATAGTGTTGAGCTGTAATTAAAACCTGGAGAAGGGCGGGACGTTCAAGTCAGAAAATAGTATATAATAAAATAGATCAACTGACCGAACAATATATATATATATATATATATAAATAGTTTGTAGCCAAAAAAAGTCAAATACAAAATAGATCAATGGCCAAACTCGTCTGTGCTAAAAAATAGGAAAATGTGAAATATGTGAAATGTGAAATAGCATACTGGCTTATGAACTTAATGAACAAACACATGAGATTTTTAGCACAAGATTTGCAAACGTTGTGAGCCCATTCACCAAAACGTCAAGGTAATCTCAGATCGAATGGGTAACTACACTGACTGTCTGGTGTGAACACTTACCTATGGTATCTGAGCTGAATGCCTAATGTGAACACTTACTTGTGGCTAATGACAGGGTAAAGCCTACTAATATAGGAGGCTCAGAACCAATAGTGTTGAGCTGTAATTAAAACCTGGAGAAGGGCGGGACGTTCAAGTCAGAAAATAGTATATAATAAAATAGATCAACTGACCGAACAATATATATATATATATATAAATAGTTTGTAGCCAAAAAAAGTCAAATACAAAATAGATCAAT
This sequence comes from Ranitomeya variabilis, assembly GCF_051348905.1. Taxonomy (NCBI): domain Eukaryota; kingdom Metazoa; phylum Chordata; class Amphibia; order Anura; family Dendrobatidae; genus Ranitomeya; species Ranitomeya variabilis. The sequence goes on from NC_135236.1 coordinate 426,092,089, forward strand.
GGCCAAACTCGTCTGTGCTAAAAAATAGGAAAATGTGAAATATGTGAAATGTGAAATAGCATACTGGCTTATGAACTTAATGAACAAACACATGAGATTTTTAGCACAAGATTTGCAAACGTTGTGAGCCCATTCACCAAAACGTCAAGGTAATCTCAGATCGAATGGGTAACTACACTGACTGTCTGGTGTGAACACTTACCTATGGTATCTGAGCTGAATGCCTAATGTGAACACTTACTTGTGGCTAATGACAGGGTAAAGCCTACTAATATAGGAGGCTCAGAACCAATAGTGTTGAGCTGTAATTAAAACCTGGAGAAGGGCGGGACGTTCAAGTCAGAAAATAGTATATAATAAAATAGATCAACTGACCGAACAATATATATATATATATATATAAATAGTTTGTAGCCAAAAAAAGTCAAATACAAAATAGATCAATGGCCAAACTCGTCTGTGCTAAAAAATAGGAAAATGTGAAATATGTGAAATGTGAAATAGCATACTGGCTTATGAACTTAATGAACAAACACATGAGATTTTTAGCACAAGATTTGCAAACGTTGTGAGCCCATTCACCAAAACGTCAAGGTAATCTCAGATCGAATGGGTAACTACACTGACTGTCTGGTGTGAACACTTACCTATGGTATCTGAGCTGAATGCCTAATGTGAACACTTACTTGTGGCTAATGACAGGGTAAAGCCTACTAATATAGGAGGCTCAGAACCAATAGTGTTGAGCTGTAATTAAAACCTGGAGAAGGGCGGGACGTTCAAGTCAGAAAATAGTATATAATAAAATAGATCAACTGACCGAACAATATATATATATATATATAAATAGTTTGTAGCCAAAAAAAGTCAAATACAAAATAGATCAATGGCCAAACTCGTCTGTGCTAAAAAATAGGAAAATGTGAAATATGTGAAATGTGAAATAGCATACTGGCTTATGAACTTAATGAACAAACACATGAGATTTTTAGCACAAGATTTGCAAACGTTGTGAGCCCATTCACCAAAACGTCAAGGTAATCTCAGATCGAATGGGTAACTACACTGACTGTCTGGTGTGAACACTTACCTATGGTATCTGAGCTGAATGCCTAATGTGAACACTTACTTGTGGCTAATGACAGGGTAAAGCCTACTAATATAGGAGGCTCAGAACCAATAGTGTTGAGCTGTAATTAAAACCTGGAGAAGGGCGGGACGTTCAAGTCAGAAAATAGTATATAATAAAATAGATCAACTGACCGAACAATATATATATATATATATAAATAGTTTGTAGCCAAAAAAAGTCAAATACAAAATAGATCAATGGCCAAACTCGTCTGTGCTAAAAAATAGGAAAATGTGAAATATGTGAAATGTGAAATAGCATACTGGCTTATGAACTTAATGAACAAACACATGAGATTTTTAGCACAAGATTTGTAAACGTTGTGAGCCCATTCACCAAAACGTCAAGGTAATCTCAGATCGAATGGGTAACTACACTGACTGTCTGGTGTGAACACTTACCTATGGTATCTGAGCTGAATGCCTAATGTGAACACTTACTTGTGGCTAATGACAGGGTAAAGCCTACTAATATAGGAGGCTCAGAACCAATAGTGTTGAGCTGTAATTAAAACCTGGAGAAGGGCGGGACGTTCAAGTCAGAAAATAGTATATAATAAAATAGATCAACTGACCGAACAATATATATATATATATATAAATAGTTTGTAGCCAAAAAAAGTCAAATACAAAATAGATCAATGGCCAAACTCGTCTGTGCTAAAAAATAGGAAAATGTGAAATATGTGAAATGTGAAATAGCATACTGGCTTATGAACTTAATGAACAAACACATGAGATTTTTAGCACAAGATTTGCAAACGTTGTGAGCCCATTCACCAAAACGTCAAGGTAATCTCAGATCGAATGGGTAACTACACTGACTGTCTGGTGTGAACACTTACCTATGGTATCTGAGCTGAATGCCTAATGTGAACACTTACTTGTGGCTAATGACAGGGTAAAGCCTACTAATATAGGAGGCTCAGAACCAATAGTGTTGAGCTGTAATTAAAACCTGGAGAAGGGCGGGACGTTCAAGTCAGAAAATAGTATATAATAAAATAGATCAACTGACCGAACAATATATATATATATATATAAATAGTTTGTAGCCAAAAAAAGTCAAATACAAAATAGATCAATGGCCAAACTCGTCTGTGCTAAAAAATAGGAAAATGTGAAATATGTGAAATGTGAAATAGCATACTGGCTTATGAACTTAATGAACAAACACATGAGATTTTTAGCACAAGATTTGCAAACGTTGTGAGCCCATTCACCAAAACGTCAAGGTAATCTCAGATCGAATGGGTAACTACACTGACTGTCTGGTGTGAACACTTACCTATGGTATCTGAGCTGAATGCCTAATGTGAACACTTACTTGTGGCTAATGACAGGGTAAAGCCTACTAATATAGGAGGCTCAGAACCAATAGTGTTGAGCTGTAATTAAAACCTGGAGAAGGGCGGGACGTTCAAGTCAGAAAATAGTATATAATAAAATAGATCAACTGACCGAACAATATATATATATATATATAAATAGTTTGTAGCCAAAAAAAGTCAAATACAAAATAGATCAATGGCCAAACTCGTCTGTGCTAAAAAATAGGAAAATGTGAAATATGTGAAATGTGAAATAGCATACTGGCTTATGAACTTAATGAACAAACACATGAGATTTTTAGCACAAGATTTGCAAACGTTGTGAGCCCATTCACCAAAACGTCAAGGTAATCTCAGATCGAATGGGTAACTACACTGACTGTCTGGTGTGAACACTTACCTATGGTATCTGAGCTGAATGCCTAATGTGAACACTTACTTGTGGCTAATGACAGGGTAAAGCCTACTAATATAGGAGGCTCAGAACCAATAGTGTTGAGCTGTAATTAAAACCTGGAGAAGGGCGGGACGTTCAAGTCAGAAAATAGTATATAATAAAATAGATCAACTGACCGAACAATATATATATATATATATATAAATAGTTTGTAGCCAAAAAAAGTCAAATACAAAATAGATCAATGGCCAAACTCGTCTGTGCTAAAAAATAGGAAAATGTGAAATATGTGAAATGTGAAATAGCATACTGGCTTATGAACTTAATGAACAAACACATGAGATTTTTAGCACAAGATTTGCAAACGTTGTGAGCCCATTCACCAAAACGTCAAGGTAATCTCAGATCGAATGGGTAACTACACTGACTGTCTGGTGTGAACACTTACCTATGGTATCTGAGCTGAATGCCTAATGTGAACACTTACTTGTGGCTAATGACAGGGTAAAGCCTACTAATATAGGAGGCTCAGAACCAATAGTGTTGAGCTGTAATTAAAACCTGGAGAAGGGCGGGACGTTCAAGTCAGAAAATAGTATATAATAAAATAGATCAACTGACCGAACAATATATATATATATATATAAATAGTTTGTAGCCAAAAAAAGTCAAATACAAAATAGATCAATGGCCAAACTCGTCTGTGCTAAAAAATAGGAAAATGTGAAATATGTGAAATGTGAAATAGCATACTGGCTTATGAACTTAATGAACAAACACATGAGATTTTTAGCACAAGATTTGCAAACGTTGTGAGCCCATTCACCAAAACGTCAAGGTAATCTCAGATCGAATGGGTAACTACACTGACTGTCTGGTGTGAACACTTACCTATGGTATCTGAGCTGAATGCCTAATGTGAACACTTACTTGTGGCTAATGACAGGGTAAAGCCTACTAATATAGGAGGCTCAGAACCAATAGTGTTGAGCTGTAATTAAAACCTGGAGAAGGGCGGGACGTTCAAGTCAGAAAATAGTATATAATAAAATAGATCAACTGACCGAACAATATATATATATATATATAAATAGTTTGTAGCCAAAAAAAGTCAAATACAAAATAGATCAATGGCCAAACTCGTCTGTGCTAAAAAATAGGAAAATGTGAAATATGTGAAATGTGAAATAGCATACTGGCTTATGAACTTAATGAACAAACACATGAGATTTTTAGCACAAGATTTGCAAACGTTGTGAGCCCATTCACCAAAACGTCAAGGTAATCTCAGATCGAATGGGTAACTACACTGACTGTCTGGTGTGAACACTTACCTATGGTATCTGAGCTGAATGCCTAATGTGAACACTTACTTGTGGCTAATGACAGGGTAAAGCCTACTAATATAGGAGGCTCAGAACCAATAGTGTTGAGCTGTAATTAAAACCTGGAGAAGGGCGGGACGTTCAAGTCAGAAAATAGTATATAATAAAATAGATCAACTGACCGAACAATATATATATATATATATAAATAGTTTGTAGCCAAAAAAAGTCAAATACAAAATAGATCAATGGCCAAACTCGTCTGTGCTAAAAAATAGGAAAATGTGAAATATGTGAAATGTGAAATAGCATACTGGCTTATGAACTTAATGAACAAACACATGAGATTTTTAGCACAAGATTTGCAAACGTTGTGAGCCCATTCACCAAAACGTCAAGGTAATCTCAGATCGAATGGGTAACTACACTGACTGTCTGGTGTGAACACTTACCTATGGTATCTGAGCTGAATGCCTAATGTGAACACTTACTTGTGGCTAATGACAGGGTAAAGCCTACTAATATAGGAGGCTCAGAACCAATAGTGTTGAGCTGTAATTAAAACCTGGAGAAGGGCGGGACGTTCAAGTCAGAAAATAGTATATAATAAAATAGATCAACTGACCGAACAATATATATATATATATATAAATAGTTTGTAGCCAAAAAAAGTCAAATACAAAATAGATCAATGGCCAAACTCGTCTGTGCTAAAAAATAGGAAAATGTGAAATATGTGAAATGTGAAATAGCATACTGGCTTATGAACTTAATGAACAAACACATGAGATTTTTAGCACAAGATTTGCAAACGTTGTGAGCCCATTCACCAAAACGTCAAGGTAATCTCAGATCGAATGGGTAACTACACTGACTGTCTGGTGTGAACACTTACCTATGGTATCTGAGCTGAATGCCTAATGTGAACACTTACTTGTGGCTAATGACAGGGTAAAGCCTACTAATATAGGAGGCTCAGAACCAATAGTGTTGAGCTGTAATTAAAACCTGGAGAAGGGCGGGACGTTCAAGTCAGAAAATAGTATATAATAAAATAGATCAACTGACCGAACAATATATATATATATATATAAATAGTTTGTAGCCAAAAAAAGTCAAATACAAAATAGATCAATGGCCAAACTCGTCTGTGCTAAAAAATAGGAAAATGTGAAATATGTGAAATGTGAAATAGCATACTGGCTTATGAACTTAATGAACAAACACATGAGATTTTTAGCACAAGATTTGCAAACGTTGTGAGCCCATTCACCAAAACGTCAAGGTAATCTCAGATCGAATGGGTAACTACACTGACTGTCTGGTGTGAACACTTACCTATGGTATCTGAGCTGAATGCCTAATGTGAACACTTACTTGTGGCTAATGACAGGGTAAAGCCTACTAATATAGGAGGCTCAGAACCAATAGTGTTGAGCTGTAATTAAAACCTGGAGAAGGGCGGGACGTTCAAGTCAGAAAATAGTATATAATAAAATAGATCAACTGACCGAACAATATATATATATATATATAAATAGTTTGTAGCCAAAAACAAAATAGATCAATGGCCAAACTCGTCTGTGCTAAAAAATAGGAAAATGTGAAATATGTGAAATGTGAAATAGCATACTGGCTTATGAACTTAATGAACAAACACATGAGATTTTTAGCACAAGATTTGCAAACGTTGTGAGCCCATTCACCAAAACGTCAAGGTAATCTCAGATCGAATGGGTAACTACACTGACTGTCTGGTGTGAACACTTACCTATGGTATCTGAGCTGAATGCCTAATGTGAACACTTACTTGTGGCTAATGACAGGGTAAAGCCTACTAATATAGGAGGCTCAGAACCAATAGTGTTGAGCTGTAATTAAAACCTGGAGAAGGGCGGGACGTTCAAGTCAGAAAATAGTATATAATAAAATAGATCAACTGACCGAACAATATATATATATATATATAAATAGTTTGTAGCCAAAAAAAGTCAAATACAAAATAGATCAATGGCCATGTGTTTGTTCATTAAGTTCATAAGCCAGTATGCTATTTCACATTTCACATATTTCACATTTTCCTATTTTTTAGCACAGACGAGTTTGGCCATTGATCTATTTTGTATTTGACTTTTTTTGGCTACAAACTATTTATATATATATATATATATTGTTCGGTCAGTTGATCTATTTTATTATATACTATTTTCTGACTTGAACGTCCCGCCCTTCTCCAGGTTTTAATTACAGCTCAACACTATTGGTTCTGAGCCTCCTATATTAGTAGGCTTTACCCTGTCATTAGCCACAAGTAAGTGTTCACATTAGGCATTCAGCTCAGATACCATAGGTAAGTGTTCACACCAGACAGTCAGTGTAGTTACCCATTCGATCTGAGATTACCTTGACGTTTTGGTGAATGGGCTCACAACGTTTGCAAATCTTGTGCTAAAAATCTCATGTGTTTGTTCATTAAGTTCATAAGCCAGTATGCTATTTCACATTTCACATATTTCACATTTTCCTATTTTTTAGCACAGACGAGTTTGGCCATTGATCTATTTTGTATTTGACTTTTTTTGGCTACAAACTATTTATATATATATATATATATTGTTCGGTCAGTTGATCTATTTTATTATATACTATTTTCTGACTTGAACGTCCCGCCCTTCTCCAGGTTTTAATTACAGCTCAACACTATTGGTTCTGAGCCTCCTATATTAGTAGGCTTTACCCTGTCATTAGCCACAAGTAAGTGTTCACATTAGGCATTCAGCTCAGATACCATAGGTAAGTGTTCACACCAGACAGTCAGTGTAGTTACCCATTCGATCTGAGATTACCTTGACGTTTTGGTGAATGGGCTCACAACGTTTGCAAATCTTGTGCTAAAAATCTCATGTGTTTGTTCATTAAGTTCATAAGCCAGTATGCTATTTCACATTTCACATATTTCACATTTTCCTATTTTTTAGCACAGACGAGTTTGGCCATTGATCTATTTTGTATTTGACTTTTTTTGGCTACAAACTATTTATATATATATATATATATTGTTCGGTCAGTTGATCTATTTTATTATATACTATTTTCTGACTTGAACGTCCCGCCCTTCTCCAGGTTTTAATTACAGCTCAACACTATTGGTTCTGAGCCTCCTATATTAGTAGGCTTTACCCTGTCATTAGCCACAAGTAAGTGTTCACATTAGGCATTCAGCTCAGATACCATAGGTAAGTGTTCACACCAGACAGTCAGTGTAGTTACCCATTCGATCTGAGATTACCTTGACGTTTTGGTGAATGGGCTCACAACGTTTGCAAATCTTGTGCTAAAAATCTCATGTGTTTGTTCATTAAGTTCATAAGCCAGTATGCTATTTCACATTTCACATATTTCACATTTTCCTATTTTTTAGCACAGACGAGTTTGGCCATTGATCTATTTTGTATTTGACTTTTTTTGGCTACAAACTATTTATATATATATATATATATTGTTCGGTCAGTTGATCTATTTTATTATATACTATTTTCTGACTTGAACGTCCCGCCCTTCTCCAGGTTTTAATTACAGCTCAACACTATTGGTTCTGAGCCTCCTATATTAGTAGGCTTTACCCTGTCATTAGCCACAAGTAAGTGTTCACATTAGGCATTCAGCTCAGATACCATAGGTAAGTGTTCACACCAGACAGTCAGTGTAGTTACCCATTCGATCTGAGATTACCTTGACGTTTTGGTGAATGGGCTCACAACGTTTGCAAATCTTGTGCTAAAAATCTCATGTGTTTGTTCATTAAGTTCATAAGCCAGTATGCTATTTCACATTTCACATATTTCACATTTTCCTATTTTTTAGCACAGACGAGTTTGGCCATTGATCTATTTTGTATTTGACTTTTTTTGGCTACAAACTATTTATATATATATATATATATTGTTCGGTCAGTTGATCTATTTTATTATATACTATTTTCTGACTTGAACGTCCCGCCCTTCTCCAGGTTTTAATTACAGCTCAACACTATTGGTTCTGAGCCTCCTATATTAGTAGGCTTTACCCTGTCATTAGCCACAAGTAAGTGTTCACATTAGGCATTCAGCTCAGATACCATAGGTAAGTGTTCACACCAGACAGTCAGTGTAGTTACCCATTCGATCTGAGATTACCTTGACGTTTTGGTGAATGGGCTCACAACGTTTGCAAATCTTGTGCTAAAAATCTCATGTGTTTGTTCATTAAGTTCATAAGCCAGTATGCTATTTCACATTTCACATATTTCACATTTTCCTATTTTTTAGCACAGACGAGTTTGGCCATTGATCTATTTTGTATTTGACTTTTTTTGGCTACAAACTATTTATATATATATATATATATTGTTCGGTCAGTTGATCTATTTTATTATATACTATTTTCTGACTTGAACGTCCCGCCCTTCTCCAGGTTTTAATTACAGCTCAACACTATTGGTTCTGAGCCTCCTATATTAGTAGGCTTTACCCTGTCATTAGCCACAAGTAAGTGTTCACATTAGGCATTCAGCTCAGATACCATAGGTAAGTGTTCACACCAGACAGTCAGTGTAGTTACCCATTCGATCTGAGATTACCTTGACGTTTTGGTGAATGGGCTCACAACGTTTGCAAATCTTGTGCTAAAAATCTCATGTGTTTGTTCATTAAGTTCATAAGCCAGTATGCTATTTCACATTTCACATATTTCACATTTTCCTATTTTTTAGCACAGACGAGTTTGGCCATTGATCTATTTTGTATTTGACTTTTTTTGGCTACAAACTATTTATATATATATATATATATTGTTCGGTCAGTTGATCTATTTTATTATATACTATTTTCTGACTTGAACGTCCCGCCCTTCTCCAGGTTTTAATTACAGCTCAACACTATTGGTTCTGAGCCTCCTATATTAGTAGGCTTTACCCTGTCATTAGCCACAAGTAAGTGTTCACATTAGGCATTCAGCTCAGATACCATAGGTAAGTGTTCACACCAGACAGTCAGTGTAGTTACCCATTCGATCTGAGATTACCTTGACGTTTTGGTGAATGGGCTCACAACGTTTGCAAATCTTGTGCTAAAAATCTCATGTGTTTGTTCATTAAGTTCATAAGCCAGTATGCTATTTCACATTTCACATATTTCACATTTTCCTATTTTTTAGCACAGACGAGTTTGGCCATTGATCTATTTTGTATTTGACTTTTTTTGGCTACAAACTATTTATATATATATATATATATTGTTCGGTCAGTTGATCTATTTTATTATATACTATTTTCTGACTTGAACGTCCCGCCCTTCTCCAGGTTTTAATTACAGCTCAACACTATTGGTTCTGAGCCTCCTATATTAGTAGGCTTTACCCTGTCATTAGCCACAAGTAAGTGTTCACATTAGGCATTCAGCTCAGATACCATAGGTAAGTGTTCACACCAGACAGTCAGTGTAGTTACCCATTCGATCTGAGATTACCTTGACGTTTTGGTGAATGGGCTCACAACGTTTGCAAATCTTGTGCTAAAAATCTCATGTGTTTGTTCATTAAGTTCATAAGCCAGTATGCTATTTCACATTTCACATATTTCACATTTTCCTATTTTTTAGCACAGACGAGTTTGGCCATTGATCTATTTTGTATTTGACTTTTTTTGGCTACAAACTATTTATATATATATATATATATTGTTCGGTCAGTTGATCTATTTTATTATATACTATTTTCTGACTTGAACGTCCCGCCCTTCTCCAGGTTTTAATTACAGCTCAACACTATTGGTTCTGAGCCTCCTATATTAGTAGGCTTTACCCTGTCATTAGCCACAAGTAAGTGTTCACATTAGGCATTCAGCTCAGATACCATAGGTAAGTGTTCACACCAGACAGTCAGTGTAGTTACCCATTCGATCTGAGATTACCTTGACGTTTTGGTGAATGGGCTCACAACGTTTGCAAATCTTGTGCTAAAAATCTCATGTGTTTGTTCATTAAGTTCATAAGCCAGTATGCTATTTCACATTTCACATATTTCACATTTTCCTATTTTTTAGCACAGACGAGTTTGGCCATTGATCTATTTTGTATTTGACTTTTTTTGGCTACAAACTATTTATATATATATATATATATTGTTCGGTCAGTTGATCTATTTTATTATATACTATTTTCTGACTTGAACGTCCCGCCCTTCTCCAGGTTTTAATTACAGCTCAACACTATTGGTTCTGAGCCTCCTATATTAGTAGGCTTTACCCTGTCATTAGCCACAAGTAAGTGTTCACATTAGGCATTCAGCTCAGATACCATAGGTAAGTGTTCACACCAGACAGTCAGTGTAGTTACCCATTCGATCTGAGATTACCTTGACGTTTTGGTGAATGGGCTCACAACGTTTGCAAATCTTGTGCTAAAAATCTCATGTGTTTGTTCATTAAGTTCATAAGCCAGTATGCTATTTCACATTTCACATATTTCACATTTTCCTATTTTTTAGCACAGACGAGTTTGGCCATTGATCTATTTTGTATTTGACTTTTTTTGGCTACAAACTATTTATATATATATATATATATTGTTCGGTCAGTTGATCTATTTTATTATATACTATTTTCTGACTTGAACGTCCCGCCCTTCTCCAGGTTTTAATTACAGCTCAACACTATTGGTTCTGAGCCTCCTATATTAGTAGGCTTTACCCTGTCATTAGCCACAAGTAAGTGTTCACATTAGGCATTCAGCTCAGATACCATAGGTAAGTGTTCACACCAGACAGTCAGTGTAGTTACCCATTCGATCTGAGATTACCTTGACGTTTTGGTGAATGGGCTCACAACGTTTGCAAATCTTGTGCTAAAAATCTCATGTGTTTGTTCATTAAGTTCATAAGCCAGTATGCTATTTCACATTTCACATATTTCACATTTTCCTATTTTTTAGCACAGACGAGTTTGGCCATTGATCTATTTTGTATTTGACTTTTTTTGGCTACAAACTATTTATATATATATATATATATTGTTCGGTCAGTTGATCTATTTTATTATATACTATTTTCTGACTTGAACGTCCCGCCCTTCTCCAGGTTTTAATTACAGCTCAACACTATTGGTTCTGAGCCTCCTATATTAGTAGGCTTTACCCTGTCATTAGCCACAAGTAAGTGTTCACATTAGGCATTCAGCTCAGATACCATAGGTAAGTGTTCACACCAGACAGTCAGTGTAGTTACCCATTCGATCTGAGATTACCTTGACGTTTTGGTGAATGGGCTCACAACGTTTGCAAATCTTGTGCTAAAAATCTCATGTGTTTGTTCATTAAGTTCATAAGCCAGTATGCTATTTCACATTTCACATATTTCACATTTTCCTATTTTTTAGCACAGACGAGTTTGGCCATTGATCTATTTTGTATTTGACTTTTTTTGGCTACAAACTATTTATATATATATATATATATTGTTCGGTCAGTTGATCTATTTTATTATATACTATTTTCTGACTTGAACGTCCCGCCCTTCTCCAGGTTTTAATTACAGCTCAACACTATTGGTTCTGAGCCTCCTATATTAGTAGGCTTTACCCTGTCATTAGCCACAAGTAAGTGTTCACATTAGGCATTCAGCTCAGATACCATAGGTAAGTGTTCACACCAGACAGTCAGTGTAGTTACCCATTCGATCTGAGATTACCTTGACGTTTTGGTGAATGGGCTCACAACGTTTGCAAATCTTGTGCTAAAAATCTCATGTGTTTGTTCATTAAGTTCATAAGCCAGTATGCTATTTCACATTTCACATATTTCACATTTTCCTATTTTTTAGCACAGACGAGTTTGGCCATTGATCTATTTTGTATTTGACTTTTTTTGGCTACAAACTATTTATATATATATATATATATTGTTCGGTCAGTTGATCTATTTTATTATATACTATTTTCTGACTTGAACGTCCCGCCCTTCTCCAGGTTTTAATTACAGCTCAACACTATTGGTTCTGAGCCTCCTATATTAGTAGGCTTTACCCTGTCATTAGCCACAAGTAAGTGTTCACATTAGGCATTCAGCTCAGATACCATAGGTAAGTGTTCACACCAGACAGTCAGTGTAGTTACCCATTCGATCTGAGATTACCTTGACGTTTTGGTGAATGGGCTCACAACGTTTGCAAATCTTGTGCTAAAAATCTCATGTGTTTGTTCATTAAGTTCATAAGCCAGTATGCTATTTCACATTTCACATATTTCACATTTTCCTATTTTTTAGCACAGACGAGTTTGGCCATTGATCTATTTTGTATTTGACTTTTTTTGGCTACAAACTATTTATATATATATATATATATTGTTCGGTCAGTTGATCTATTTTATTATATACTATTTTCTGACTTGAACGTCCCGCCCTTCTCCAGGTTTTAATTACAGCTCAACACTATTGGTTCTGAGCCTCCTATATTAGTAGGCTTTACCCTGTCATTAGCCACAAGTAAGTGTTCACATTAGGCATTCAGCTCAGATACCATAGGTAAGTGTTCACACCAGACAGTCAGTGTAGTTACCCATTCGATCTGAGATTACCTTGACGTTTTGGTGAATGGGCTCACAACGTTTGCAAATCTTGTGCTAAAAATCTCATGTGTTTGTTCATTAAGTTCATAAGCCAGTATGCTATTTCACATTTCACATATTTCACATTTTCCTATTTTTTAGCACAGACGAGTTTGGCCATTGATCTATTTCGTTTGATTATCTGCCATAACTTGTGAATTAAATTTATGGTATTTAGACGCCAATTTCTTGAAAAGTCCCGCTTCTAAACCCCTGCTCAAAGGCCCAGTCTCAATTATATACTCCAAACTACTATGAACCTGTCAGTTCTCAGACCTTTCCCCCCATCCCTGGAGATGTTGGCACTGTGCAGACAAGAAATATATCCAGGGGTTAGGAAGGGCAAGCCCTCCTTCATCTTTTGGCCTCTGCAATATTTCTTGTTTAATTCTCGGACTCTGCTATTTACTTTTTAATTTTTTGTTTAGATTATTTTTTTTTACTTCTTATTACATATTTTTAGCCTTACCTAGGGAATTTTTGATTGTTTGAATATATACTGTAGTACTTAAACATAACCAAATTACCAATCTATGGGTTACTGATTAGCCCATCGGCATCAAGTGGTTATGCAGGGATTTGATGGGTAGTTGAATACCTCTGCCTGCTAAAACCACTTAAGAGCCATTGTCAGAGATTGACAGCAGCATGTATGGCGCTTTTCTTACAATGAACTCAAAGTGCTGCTCCATACACCCACATCTGATATGTGATGTACATGTACATCATGTCGAGAAGGGGGTCATATTTTGCATTGTAAAATCTGGTCTGTTTTTCAAACAATATCTACCTACCTATATAACATCCAAACCAACATGCTGGAATCATTGCATACTCATAGCTGAAGGGAAGTTGTAGAGAATTTAATTTCTGAGTACCTTTTTTCAGGGCTACATACCAATGATGAATTTTGGTAAGTTTTTGATGGGTGATGTATTCCTGTTACCGTTTTTTGATCTGAATACAATGTGGTTGTTATATACCTGTTAGTGGATCATGTAGGGCTCTTTTCAGAGCTGGGACAGCATTGATCTATGTGTGACCTAGCCCTGTATATATCTATGTAGATGCCTACTAATTTTTGCATGTTCCTGGATACATCTGTAGCCCTTTAGTTATGTATATATACTGTTTATATTATTAACATGGCATGTATGGTTCCCAGTGCCCTTTTCTTGTTTTTTGTTTTGTGTATTTTGTCTGGTGGCTAATCACTGTTGCCACCGTCTCTGTGCCTTCCACAATAAAGCTATTTTTACTGAAAGACCATAGGTTATTGGTTGGATTTTCCTTCCCCCTGTTTTCTCTTGTAATTTGTCAATAACCGTTTGGATCTTTAGAATCCATAGCATGTATTGAATCTGGACAATGAATTATTAGCACTTGTTTTGAATGATCTTTGATTGCTTGGACCATGAGTTATATTCTTTTGCCTTTTGTCACTTCCGCCTTTATTTATTATTTTATGTTTGCTGTGTTTTGCACAGGCTTTGGTAGTGACGTCATGGACTATAGAGCTAAAGAGAAGGCCTGGCTAGGCCAAGTGGAACAAGTGTTTGGAGGCGGTGGTAATGCCCCGCAGTCTGATGGTCACAGATGGGATGAATTATGTTCCTCCATACAAGATCTATTAACCAAACGCACAAAGCTGTGGTGGAACAGAGCGTTCCTTGAGAAATATCTAGCTTGTAACATGATCCCAAGGGGGTTGAGAGTCCGAGTGGTCCCCACATTTCCGATCGAGGATGCCCAGTTTATCTCTAATTGGGAGGAAATTTGCAATACCTGTTCATCTTCACTGATGAAATTACTTATTGATCTTAATACTACCAATATCAGCGAGCTTGACAAATTAATTGATACAACCCAAAATGAACTGCGTTTGAATTGTCCTCCTGAAAAAATATGTATATTTGATTCTACCCTAAAGAAAACCCTTGACTCAACAGTTAAAAGGATTCATGAATCCCAAATTAATAAATTTAGTCGAGATCAGAGGGATTATCAGCAATATGTGGTGTACCAGTGGAGAAAAGCTAAACCATCATATCAGCAACTTAAACATGCACCATCGGTTACATCTATTTCTTCCCTGAGCGGACAATCTGATGCCTCCTCTTTTTCAATAACAACGAGATCTGGTGCGGCTGCGAATAGATCACGTGGTTATCATCCTTATAAGAGAAATACCTCCCGTTCACCGGACTGTCTGAGGAAGGACAATAAGGTGATCAATTTGAGTAATTATGTTCTTTCCCCAGCCGATATCTCTCTTTTAAGTAGAGATTTGTCCTTCTCCCCTATGGCCAGTTTTGATGCTTTTTCAGTGATCAAAGACTTGCATATTTTTGCAAGATCCTTACTGTTTAAACGTCACTTCTTTGATGATAATCTCCATCAATTATTTCATACAGAGGAAGAGCAGGAAACGCTGAGGATTCTTGAGGAGCTCTCCAGTGAAAATATTGCTGAGAGAGGTAAGATTCCATCTTCTATTAGACCACATTCAAGGAAGTTTCCCCCCCTTTCCACGTGCACCAATATTGACTTGTTTGTCCAGGTGGTCACCCAGGATCTCCTTAAGATACCACAACATTTTGGGAAGGACAATCTCAGCCGAGAGGAACGGTTGAGGCTGCAATACTTGAAAAATATTCAAGATATCGTTCTGAAACCAGCCGACAAGGGAGGTAATGTGGTCATTTGGCCTAAAGTAATGTATGAAAAGGAGGCCTACCAGCAATTAAACAACGCCGTGTGTTATAAGAAACTGACCTTCAATCCCTTGTCGGCTTTCAGTTCTGAACTGGATGGTATTCTGGACTCTGCCGTTGATGGTGGTGTCATTACTAAAGAGCTCTCTTTGGCACTTCGAGTGTCTGAACCCGAAGTCTCTACCTTCTACCTCCTTCCCAAAATATATAAGGATGCCAGGACACCACCGGGCAGACCTATCATTTCTGGGAAGGGAAACTTCCTTGAAAATGTTAATCAGTGGATTGATTTTCATCTGCAACCCCTTGTTGAAAATCTACCCTCTTTCTTGAGGGACACTGGAGAGCTCCTCAAGAAGGTCGATTCTGTCCATTTGGACGGAGACTCTATTTTGACTACAGCAGATGTAGAATCATTATATACTAACATTAAACATCAAGATGGTTTAGGTTCTGTATGTTTTTTCCTCGGCCTATCCGGGTCTCCCCCTGATTTTGGAAACTTGATTCTGATACTTCTTGAGTTTGCACTAACGCATAATTTTTTTGTTTTTAAGGGGTCCTTCTTCCTATAGCTCCAAGGAACAGCCATGGGTGCGGCCTCCACGCCCTCCTATGCGAATCTGTTTCTGGGGCTGTGGGAAAGGGACCCCTTCCTGTCAGATCGGTGGGCGTCAATGGACCGGGTCCTTCTCTGGACCCGGTACATTGATTGATATCTATCAAGAGGGCTTACAATAGAGCTAGGACAACCCCTCGTACAGGTCTTCTTTATAACAACTCGACAAGTAGAGCCTTGCCATCCGGTCAGCAGTTACGTTTTGTCACTAATTTTAATTCTCAAGCTACTAAGATTCGAGAGGCATTATCAAAATCCTGGCCTATTCTTAAAGTTGACAAGACTATTTCTAAAATCATATCAGATCGTCCCCTAATGTCATTTAGACGAGCTAGGAATCTGAAAGACCATTTGACACGGAGCCATTATGAAGGAATACCAAGAGTAACTTTTCTTGATAATGTGGCCCCACGGTGCGGTTCCTTTCCATGTGGACACTGCATTGCGTGTCCCAATGTGGACCGCATTAACACTTTCTCTGACTCCAGTGGTAGTAAAATATTTAAAATTAAAAAAGAGATAACCTGTGCTACACGTTACGTGATCTATTATGCCACCTGTCCATGTGGCCTTATTTATATTGGGCTCACGACCCGCCAATTTAAAGTTCGCATCCACGAACATGTGCGGGGCATTGAGGCTGCAAGTAGTTGCACCGATATTTCCACCTTGACAACACTCCCAAGACACTTTAAATCATTCCATGGGAGCAATGGGAAACTTATTAGATTTAGTGGGATTAACACATTAGATGTTGGGATACGGGGTGGTAAACTTTCCTCCAAACTGGCACGCCTCGAATCGAGGTGGATATGGACACTGCGGACTGTCCACCCCCCTGGGCTCAATGAGAACCTTAGCTTCATCCCTTTTCTGTGACCCTTATACTGTGGGGTCCTGCCAGCTGTGGTTTGTTGCCCGACCTGTTTTAATATACTTTTTAAGATTTTAGATTCGCCCTATGTTCTATCCTCTTTGGCCATGGGATTTGGATGCTGTGTCTTCTACGGACCAAGATTGGAGGCATGATATTCTATACCATCTGCTGGGACATCTCTTTTTAAAGCAATATTGGCAAATGACTATGATCCAATCCGTCGTATCACTGTCTGTCTGCATGTGTTATGCTGTAGATCTCCATACAATACAAATTATGTGTTATACATATATCTATCTTTTACTATGAATATCTGTGACGGAGATACAGCAAACCATTGATATAGAGGAGAGGTATACATATTTGTTCTCCAATTTGTTATTTAGTTGCAAGTTTATGGAGTTTTATGCCCTTACTGCTTGTTATGTTTCTTTTTCGTTCATACGCTATTTCTATACTTTTCTAACTAGTATGTATCTTGTATTGACCCGATTTGCCCTTTCGCTCTCATCATGGCAAGTTACCTTTTGCCCTCAGATGATATGGTGGCTTCCTTCTTGTTTATCTTTTGGCGCATGCGCTTACCCACTATTCTCTGCAGACGACGTCCATGGTTGTTGTTGCTAGTGGATCAAGTGGGCCCCACGTATTTCCCGTGTGCACAGCCTGGACTACGCCGCGCTCTGTGTTGTATGTGGTTGCTATGGAGCGCTGTAACACATCCGGAGCATTCATACAGTTCATTTCCTGTACATGGCCTTTTTATACCGTTTCCCTCCGCTTTACAATGTGCCCCCTGACGAAGGTGTTCCGAAACGCGCATTGGGGCGGGCACTGGGACCCTCTACCTGCCAGCACTTGCCTGCACTTTCTGGGTGATGTATTCCTGTTTCCGTTTTTGATCTGAATACAATGTGGTTGTTATATACCTGTTAGTGGACCATGTAGGGCTCTTTTTAGAGCTGGGACGGCATTTTACTGAAAGACCATAGGTTATTGGTTGGATTTTCCTTCCCCCTGTTCTCTCTTGTAAGTTTTTGATGTTGCAGAATTTCTGCACCATTTCTGCACCTATTAAGTAAATCAGGTTGCTTGTGTTTTTTCATTGCATATTTCAGTGCATTTTTAGATGCTGCATACAAGCGTCAAAAACTCACCAAGAACTCATGTTTGGCGCACAGCATTAGTTTCATAACAAACATAGGGTAAGCAGGGATACATCTTGCAGTTACCTTTTAATTTTCCTTTCATTTTTCTTTTATTACATCTTTGAACATCTAGGTTTCCTTAAAATATGCAAATTAAAAGCACAGAGCATAACATCAGTATCTGCCCTATTTCTTAAATTTACATTTATAATTGACATGTATAATGTGCTTTTCAGCTCTATGACATTTGCCCATTATGTTTGAGAATGTTGAACTCTTTAGATTCTTGGTTTTATATAACTGCCAATGGATGCTTCTGATCTTAAAAAAAGGAAAGATTCCAGCCACCGCACTATAAACACATGTTCAAAAATGTCAATTCATATTTTAGTCTACTTAGAAAATATTTTATTGCCATATGGATTGATTTTTGGACGTAGCAGTTTAGTGTGTGCTTGCACAAACTTGTTTTATCTTTTATTTTTGATGTCTTGTGGTTTCAGCACTGCCAGTACCCTTACTGATTTTTTTCACAGCAGATTTATTATTTCTTACATTTTCTATAACTCCTGTTATCCTCAAGACTTACAATCCAAAATATGTTCAAATGATACTTTTTACACTTTCGTAAGTTAATGAGTGATGGAAGGAATCATATTTATTTTACTGATTTTTCATTTCCTAGTTAATGAGCAAAAAATTCTGACACTGTTAAAAAAATCACAGTACAACACACATTTAACAGACTTTGCTTACAACCTAAATCCTAAAGTAATGATATCTGCTAATTATAAAAATTCTTAATATTCATATATTTTACATTCACAAATTCAAACTGTTGTTCAAATTCAATAAACATTTCAAATATTGTCAAAGATGTCCAAGACTAGAGAAAAAGCTGGGACATCCTGTCTAAACAGCAACATTGTTAAACACTGTGGACCCGATTCATCAAGACCAGCATTTTTCGTACTAGTCTGGATGAGGGTCCGGGTGGAGTGTGAGGCACTTGATTCATTAAGAGTGGGATGCATCTTAATGGATTAGGTGAGGCACTAATTGGCGTGTATCTCCGTGTGCACCTCTTCACAAATTTTACTCCAGCAAGGGACTGGAGGAAGACTTAGGGCTCACTCAAACTAGCATATGAATTGTATGAGTGCAATGTGATAAAAAATCAGATTGACCTCGGACAAATGTTATTTAATGAGGCAGTGAAGATCTGTAGTCGCCATGATAAAAAAAATTGAAACCTGATGAGTGTGAGAAAAAAAATCAGATGCCATATGTGACAGGGTCACTGGCGCTGTGTGTGAGGGGAGATATGTGTCATGAGGATTGCTATCTTCCGTGATGTGAAACCCATAAGCTTCTCTCAACATGCTATGTGCTTAGGGGGTGAACCAATCATTATGCCTACTCACCACATCTCCACCTCAGGGGTGTGGTTGGGGAGTAAAATGTCCAGTGGCTGTTTATTTTTCTCTATTGTGTGTTTGGAGAGGGAAGTCTCCAGACGGCAGCTCCAAGGGGAGCCGAAGACCTATGGGGTTCTGAGCGCGCAAATCCTGTAGATATGAGGACTTTGCTGTACACTATTTTTTGTCCTTATGCTGGAAATGCCATGTTTATTTTTTTAATTCTGTCAAGGTTTATGTCATACTTAGTAAACCTGCAGGTGTTTGACCCAAGAAGGATTCCTGTGTCTACCTCTGAAAGCAGCGGAGTGAGTCAACCTACCACCCCCCTTCAAGTGACCCCATTTTGAAAATTATACCCCTTTGGGAATTTATCTACAGGTGTAGTGACAATTTTGACTCCATGGGTGTTTTTCATGAAACAAGCAGCAGTGGATGTTGCAGCGGGAAAATTGCAACCTGCTGTTGTACTAACCAGTACGTTGCAATAACCAGAATGTTGTAGTGTCTGTACATTATTGTGCCCAGCTCATGCACTGGTAAATTAGGCAGGCTCTCATCGCTACAGACATGCCAAACATGTGGGCACTAACTGTGATTTATTCACACTGTGGTGCTAATAAGGGAGGGGGGTGATTTGGATTTTGGAGCGCAGAATTTGCTGAATTTCTTTTGGGGGTGAGGGCCATTTCACCTTTGAAGAGCCTTGGTACTATAAGTAACATATTAGCTCCCTATTTTTCCATTGACAGATGACGGACCTGAGTGGAGCTTTGCTTTCTTTGTGGATTAAGATGAAGCTTTTATTGGGAATATTTTACATAAAGTTTGGGATCACATTTATAGGGCACTCTACGCTAAGCAGTTATGTCAGTGTTTCTATGTAAGTTTCTGCGTGACATGACACATGAAACCCCCAAAGGATCCATACAGTATCATGAGGCAGCAGAGTTAGGCCGGCGTCACACTGGCGTGTTTTACGGACGTATGAGGGGCGTAGAAAATACGGATTGCATACGGTACCATGATTCTCTATGGCCCTGCTCCTATCTGCCGCATTTTACTGATCCGTATTATACGGTCTTGTACGGCCGTAGAAAATCGCAGCATGCTGCATTTGTCACCGTAAATCGCCAATGAAAGTCTATGGGGGCAAGAAAAATACGGATTACACACGGACCAGCAGTGTGACTTGCGAGAAATACGCAGCGGTGTTCTATAGAAAAGCTGGTAATTCAATTGCCGGCTTTTCAGATCTCCTTCACAAACCCGACATGAAATGAGACATGGTTTACATACAGTAAACCATCTCATATCCCTTTTTTTTGCATATTCCACACTACTAATGTTAGTAGTGTGTATGTGCAAAATTTGGGTGCTCTAGCTTGTAAAATAAAAGGTTAAATCGCGGAAAAAATTGGCGTGGGCTCCGCACAATTTTCTCCACCAGAGTGGTAAAGCCAGTGACTGAGGGCAGATATTAATAGCCTAGAGAGGGTCCATGGTTATTGGCCCCCCCTGGCTAAAAACATCTGCCCCCAGCCACCACAGAAAAGGCACATCTGGAAGATGCGCCTATTCTGGCACTTGGCCACTCTCTTCCCACTCCCGTGTAGCGGTGGGATAAGGGGTAATGAAGGGTTAATGTCACCTTGCTATTTTAAGGTGACATTAAGCCAGATTAATAATAGAGAGGCGTCAATTATGACACCTATCCATTATTAATCCAATAGTATGAAATGTTTAATAAAACCCACGCTCGAGTTCATATGAGGACATCCAGCAGAGGGCGCATCACCGCGACTCAAGGTAACTACAGGACATTCCCCTGCTTTCCATTCATTCCCCGGGGGTTTTACATCCACGAGCACAACTGCATTAGCAGAGCTCCTGGGTGTAAAATGATTAACCCCTTCAGATGGATTTACATCGTTGGACATTCCAGGACGCCGGAAGGTATGGGATATTGTTGATTTTTTATTTTTCCTTTTTTACAGGATGAGGGTCTTCAGGTGGATTAAGAGAATAAAATATTACAACACCCTGTGTCTTTATTTCATTAAAGTACTTTGTAATAACGTGTGTCTGTTTTATTAACCATTTCGTACTATTGGATTAATAATGGATAGGTGTCATAATTGACGCCTCTCCATTATTAATCTGGCTTAATGTCACCTTACAATAGCAAGGTGACATTAACCCTTCATTACCCCATATCCCACCGCTACACGGGAGTGGGAAGAAAGTGGCCAAGTGCCAGAATAGGCGCATCTTCCAGATGTGCCTTTTCTGGGGTGGCTGGGGGCAGTTGTTTTTAGCCAGGGGGGCCAATAACCATGGACCCTCTCTAGGCTGTTAATATCTGCCCTCAGTCACTGGCTTTACCACTCTGGAGGAGAAAATTGCGCGGGAGCCCACGCCAATATTTTCCGCGATTTAACCCTTTATTTTACAAGCTAGAGCACCCAAGTTTTGCACATACACACTACTAACATTAGTAGTGTGGAATATGCAAAAAAAAAGGGATATGAGATGGTTTACTGTATGTAAACCATGTCTCATATCATGTCGGGTTTGTGAAGGAGAGAGCAAAAGCCGGCAATTTAATTACCGGCTTTTATGCTATCTTGCGCTGAATTAAATAAATATAAATATATGTGTGTCTTACTGACACATATATATATATATATATATATATATATATATATATATATATATATATATATATAGACTGTATATATGTTTATTGGAATATTTTAGCCGATGGATCCATGATTTGTCCATTTTGCAAGCCTGCGCCAAAAAATAACCATACGGAAGCCATACGGATGCCATACGGATGACACACGGATACATTTGTCCGTAAACATCGCATCCTCGCATTGAATACGGAACAGTGTTTTGGGAACATTTCTGCGTATTACGGCCGTAAAAAACGGACCGTATTTTCATACGCTGAGTGTGACGCTGACCTTACTCTGGACGCTGTCTGGCCTCTATTCAGCAGTGACCTTTTTTCAGAGGTGCACAAAACTGTGGCCGATGACATTATTATGCATGCCTAAAAAGACGGACACCACCAGATCACAGGTCAGATAGTGTCTACAGTACCTCCATCTCCCTCATTATAGGGAATATTCTGCTGGGGGTTCCATCTAAATCAAGTATTTCAGAGATTTATACAGAAACCCCAGTGTAAGCACTCATCGTAGTGCGCAGGATAAATGTGAGCCGAGCCTTGCTGCAATATTTGGAAGGCAGAATAAACAAATCAACAGCAGGTAAAGAATTGGTTTTATTTATTTTTTACGATGTTCCACGTGCGGTGTAAGCAATTAGATTACATTATTCTTCGGGTCGGTGCGATTACAGCAATACCAGATTTATATAGTTCTTTATGTTTGGCTGAAGTGACACATTAAAAGAGCCTTTTTTTTCAAAAACAAATTTTGACATCAACATATTTTGAGAGCTATCATTTTTCCATATTTCTGCAGACATAGTCATGTGAGGGTTTATTTTTTGTGAGATGAGTTTACGATTTAATTGGTATAATTTTCGGTCTCATGACTTTTTTTATCGCTTTCTATTCTGATTTTGGGAGGCAGAATAAGCAAAAAACAACAATTCAGGAATTCTTTTCTTTTTTTTGTTCTGTGTTTGTTAAAATTGGTAAAGTTTTTTCTTCGGGTCAGTACAATTACAGTGATACCCCATTTATATAGTTTTTCTATGTTTTGGTACTTATACACAGTAAAAACTATTTTATAGAAAAAAATATTTTTGCATCGCTTTATTCTGAGAGCTATAAGATTGTGTTTTCAGCTATACCATTTTTATGTACATTAGTCTTTTTTTATCTCGTTTTATTCCACTTTTTGTTTGGCAGCAGATGATAAAGCATTGTTTTTTGCCTTGTTTTTCTTGTTTTTTTATGGTGTTTACTAAAGGGGTTCTAGTGGAACAGTTTTATAGGTCAGGTTGTTCTAGATGCGGCCTTAACAAATATGTGTACTTTTATAATTTGTTTCCTTAATAATAATTATTTATGAGTACTATATATGTATGTATATATATATATATATATATATATATATATATATAAATAATTTTTTTTAAGAAAATAGTCCATGACAAAGCTCCAACCTGCAAAGCTGATCTGGCAACAGAAATCAGAGAAAGTTGAAGCCAGATTGATGAAGAGTACAGTTTGGTGCTCATTAAGTCCATGCCTCAGAGATTGCAAGCTGTTATAAAAGTCAGAGGTGGTGCAACAAAATACTAGTGATGTTTTGGAGTGGGTTTTTTTGTTTATTTTTCATGATTACTTAAGTTTTTCCTCAGAATTGAGTGACTCCATAATTTTTCCCCTATGCTTGGTTAAAAAAAGTGACCATTACTGACTACCAAATTTTTTGTTCTTGATTTCTTTTAGCGTTTCTTAAAGCCAGAAAGTTGCCATTTGAAATGACTATAGTTTTGTGCCATTTTTGTGTTCTGCTTTTTTTCTACAAAATTAAACAACTGAATGAGCATTCTCCAAGGTCAGTGATTCCATAATTTTTACCAGGGGTTGTAGCAATGCAAGAGCAATGCTATACCTTGTAGACTGTCAGTGCACATGATCTAACTAAATTTCTAGTACCAAGTGACCCAGATGTCATCATGACGACATCAAGTCACCATGGCAACAATCGGGACCCTGCGATGACGTCACTGGATCTCCAATCCAAGGGCAGAGGTTAACAAAACAGAGAGGAGCCAGAAGACCGCAGCGTGTGATTGCTCCTACTCCTGCTCTGAAAAGAAGCACTTCACCTTTTTTAATGGTGTTTATTTCTTTTGGCAGAACAAGGGTTAATTGGTCATGTTGGGAGCTCTGGGAGTCTGCGCTCTCAGCTGAGCTCGATTAGCCACTCCCATCCCCTTTATAATCTGGGTCCTGATTGAAATACATCCTCAGAGCTAGCTTATGCTGCATGGCTTGAAGTAGAGGTGTTTAGGTGCTTATATGAGTAGTTTGGAGGAGTTAGCTGTGACTGTTGTATGGGTTTGTAAGTTTGATAATTCCCTTCCCCCCTCCTTTTACATTGGTCTTCCCCATCCTCCACTCCCCAGTGCATTCCTCTGTTATATGTGAGTGAATATTTGTATGCCTGGTATTTTCAGTTACCCCTCTTGTTGCCTTATTCATCGGGTTAGTGTACTGCAGTGCACGGCAACTCCCCTCTTCCCTGGGTGGGGGAAGGGAATGGACAGAGGGCTGACTCAGGAGATAAGGTAAGAGTGGAGGCCCCGGAATCTTCACCTTCAAACATATCCTGGGGAATAAGGCAAGCTAGGGTGCCCCTAGTGTTAGAGACAGGAAGGAGCCCCTGATCCCGGGTCATCCGACAGCTGAGTCATGACAGAGGCTTTCTTCAGAGTGCTTGCTAAATGCTGCGATTGCAATGATCACAGAAATTAGGGGGTTAAAGTGCCAGGAGTTGTGTGGGCACCATTCCTGCTACTGAGATACGGGTGTCAGCTATCAGAATCAGCTGACACATGGAGGTGATGTCACGCACAGCCTCTGTGCATGCAAAATCACCTAGATGTGTCCACACGTCCAAGATTGGTAAATACCAGGTCGACTTGGGCATATGGATACATTTAAGGTCAGAAAGAGGTTAACCCCAAATTTTGCATTTTTAAAAACGTAATAGGAGAAACTGAACAGTACAATTTGTTGTGTAGTTTCCCCTAAGTACTCCGATATGCCATATGAGTTGGAGAATTACTATTTGGGCACACGGCAGAGCGCAGAATTGGCTGAAATAGATAGCGGATATCATGTCACATATCTAGGGCCCCTGATGTGGCTAAACTGCAAGATAAATAACAGAAAAACTGATTGAAACATCAAGAACTAGTCTGAACAGTTGCTTAAAAAAAAAAACAACTTATATATCAAAATATGAAAATGGTTGCACTCAATTGTGTTAAAACATGTCAAGGTGAAATACATGAAGTGAGAATAGCAAAACGTATTTTGAAATGTAGGAAAAATACACGAGACGTTTAGCACAAAATTTGGCCAAATTTGATGCGGGACTCATAACTCCTGCCCCGCATCAAAGAGTCCTTGATGGCCCTAGGGAAGGCTAAATACTTTTCCACTCTGGATTTAGCTAGCTGATAATGGCAGGTATAAGTAGCAAAAAAAGACAAGTAGTGTTGAGCATTCCGATACCGCAAGTATCGGGTATCGGCCGATACTTGCGGGTATCGGAATTCCGATACCGAGATCCGATACTTTTGTGGTATCGGGAATCGGTATCGGGATTAATATCAATGTGTAAAATAAAGAATTAAAATAAAAAATAGGGATATACTCACCTCTCCGGCGGCTCCTGGACTTTACCGCCGTAACCGGGAGCCGTTGTACCTAGTGTTGAGCGATACCGTCCGATACTTGAAAGTATCGGTATCGGAAAGTATCGGCCGATACCGGCAAAGTATCGGATCCAATCCGATACCGATACCCGATACCAATACAAGTCAATGGGACTCAGGTATCGGACGGTATTCCTGATGGTTCCCAGGGTCTGAAGGAGAGGAAACTCTCCTTCAGGCCCTGGGAACCATATAAATGTGTAAAAGAAAGAATTAAAATAAAAAATATCGCTATACTCACCTCTCCGATGCAGCCGGGACCTCAGCGAGGGAACCGGCAGCGTTGTTTGTTTAAAATTCGCGCTATTACTTGGTTACGTGAATTCCCGGCTTGTGATTGGTCAGGTCGGCCATGTTGCCGGGACGCGGACCAATCACAGCAAGCCGTGACGAAATTACGTCACGGCTTGCTGTGATTGGTCCGCGTCCCGGCAATATGGCCGCCCTGACCAATCACAAGCCGTGACGTCACGGGAGGCTGGACACGCGCTCATTTTAAAATGGGCGCGTGTCCAGCCTCCCGTGACGTCACGGCTTGTGATTGGTTGCGCCGCGGTCAACCAATCACAAGCCGGGAGGCTGGACGCGCTCATTTTAAAATGGGCGCGTGTCCAGCCTCCCGTGACGTCACGGCTTGTGATTGGTTGCGCCGCGGTCAACCAATCACAAGCCGGGAGGCTGGACGCGCTCATTTTAAAATGGGCGCGTGTCCAGCCTCCCGTGACGTCACGGCTTGTGATTGGTTGACCGCGGCGCAACCAATCACAAGCCGGGAGGCTGGACGCGCTCATTTTAAAATGGGCGCGTGTCCAGCCTCCCGTGACGTCACGGCTTGTGATTGGTCAGGGCGGCCATATTGCCGGGACGCGGACCAATCACAGCAAGCCGTGACGTAATTTCGTCACGGCTTGCTGTGATTGGTCCGCGTCCCGGCAACGTGGCCGACCTGACCAATCACAAGCCGGGAATTCACGTAACCAAGTAATAGCGCGAATTTTAAACAAACAACGCTGCCGGTTCCCTCGCTGAAGTCCCGGCTGCGTCGGACAGGTGAGTATAGCGATATTTTTTATTTTAATTCTCTCTTTTACACATTTTAACATTAATGTTGTTGCGATACCCGATACCCGATACCACAAGAGTATCGGAATCCCGGTATCGGAATTCCGATACAGCAAGTATCGGCCGATACCCGATACTTGCAGCATCGGAATGCTCAACACTAGTTGTACCTAAGAATGCGTGCTTGAAGGGCCTTAGATGAGGTCACTGCGCTCTGATTGGTCCGTAGCGGTCGCGTGACCGCTACGCGACCAATCACAAAGCAGTGACGTCACCTAAGGTCTTTCAAGCGCTTGAAATACCTTAGAAGACGTCACTGCTTTGTGATTGGTCGCGTAGCGGTCACGCGACCGCTACGCGACCAAGCAGAAGCTGCGGACGTCTTCTAAGGTCTTTCAAGCGCTTTAAATACCTTAGAAGACGTCACTGCTTTGTGATTGGTCGCGTAGCGGTCACGCGACCGCTACGGACCAATCAGAGCACAGTGACCTCATCTAAGGCCCTTCAAGCGCGCATTCTTAGGTACAATGGCTCCCGGTTACGGCGGTAAAGTCCAGGCTGCGTCGGAGGGTGAGTATATCCCTATTTTTTATTTTAATTCTTTCTTTTACACATTGATATGGATCCCAGGGCCTGAAGGAGAGTTTCTTCTCCTTCAGACCCTGGGAACCATACAGGATACCGTCCGATACTTGGTGTCCCATTGACTTGTATTGGTATCGGGTATCGGTATCGGATTAGATCCGATACTTTGCCGGTATCGGCCGATACTTTCCGATACCGATACTTTCAAGTATCGGACGGTATCGCTCAACACTAAAGACAAGGCAAAAACAGCGTTCATACTCCCCATGGGAATGTTTGAATTTAACAGAATGCCAATCGGACTATCCAATGCACCATGTACGTTTCAATAGCTGATAGACAAGTGCCTGGATGACCTGAACTTTGAAGCCACTCCAATATACTTGTAAGATATCATTGTATACTCTGCTACCTTTGTGGAACACCTAAACAGACTCAGGCAGGCACTCGGGCAATTACAGGCACATGGCCTGAAGGTAAAGCCAAAGAAGTGTCATCTTCTCATGAAGGAGATCCAATACTGCCTTGTCAAGACAAAGTAGCTGTGATACAGTAATGGCATGCACCCAGAACCTTGCAGGAGTTGAAATTCTTCCTTGGATTGGCCAGGTACTATTGGTGGTTCATCAAGGACCATGCAAAAATAGCAGGCCCTCTGAATGAGCTGCTAAGAGCGATAGCTGAGGTACGCAAGAATCAAAGCATACTTTGGGAACAGATGTAGCCGGAGGTCTTCCAGACCCTGAAATAAGCCCTGACATCGGCCCCCATCCAGTCTTAAGAAGGTTTTGATATGATGTTCCTCTTATACGCTGATGGCAGTCTCTGTGGACTTGGGTCAGTCCAGATACAACACTGGCATGAAAGGGTTATTGTTTATGCCAGTAGATCCCTACAGGATGCAGCGTGAAACCCTCACAACTACAGCTCCTTCAGGCTAGAACTCCTTGCCTTGGTGTGGACCATGACAAAAAAGTTTGTGGAATACCTGACAGGGGCCAAGATCCTTGCGTGGACTGACAACAATCCGCTGCCCCATCTGGACACTGCCAAGATGGGAGCCCTAGACCACGATTGGGTAGCTCGCCTTGCAAAATATGACTTTTTGATCCACTACCGCTTTGTCACGGAGAACACCAACGCTGACGGCATACTAAGAGTAACTTTTGAAAGTACAGAAAGTGACCTAACTGAACACCTGGAAGAACAGGAAATTCTGGACTTCTGAAAATTCACCCCCCCCGGCAGTAATGGCACAGTAAAATGGCAAGCTCTCTATATCCAAGTAACTAGGGAGAACTAATGAAGAATGGGGTCGAGTACAAGATGATGATGCAGGGTTGCAGCAATTGAAAGACTGGGTAGCCCAGCAAAAGGTACTCAAGAGGGACGAAAGTGCTGACCTGGATGATGAGATTAAGTCTGTGCTGTGCCAGTGGCACAGGATGGAAGTTCAAGGAGCCATTCTGTACCTCAAGTGGCAACAGCCTGCTGACCTAGAGGCTAGGTGGCAAATAGTAATTCCCAAAAACTTGGCATGAGAAATTGCCAAAGAAGCTCATGGGTTTGGAGCCTACTTGAGGCCACAGTTAAGGAAATTTGCACAGTGTGTGACCTCACGAAAAGCACAGAACAGAGGGCACCTGTACAGCCCATACTGACCAAAGAGCTGCATGAAGTGTTAATGATAGACTCCCTCCTCATGGGACAATCAACTAGAGGTCCACAGTACTGCCTACATCATGACTGACCACGTTTGTAGTGGTTACCCAAACTCAGGTCTAGACAGCTGAATCTGCTGTGCAAGCCATCTGTCAAGATAGAATCCAGGTCTACGGTATCCAAAGTGGATCCACTCAGACCAGGGAGCGTGTTTTCAGGGTAAAGTATAGGAGGAACTGTATCGACTGTGTGGCATTGAAAAGTCCAGGACAACCACATACCATCCCCAAGGGAATGGGGACAGTGAGAGCTTTAACTGGACTCTGCTTCTATTGTTGAGAACATTAGAGGAAGACAAGAAAGCACATTGGCCTGATTAAATGACAAAACTGGTATGAAACTATAAGGCTGGGGTCACACTTAACGTATGAAAAATCGGTCCAAGTCTCCCTGCCGGGAGTCGCACAAGTGTAATGCGTGTGTCATGTAAGTGTCATGCAAGTACAATCTGATTTTTCACACCTAGCATCCGATTTACATCCAAATGCAGTGCAATTGCTATCCGACTGCAATGCGATTTTAACATGAGCTTTTACATACAGTAACAGCAATTCTGTCATTTCCACATTGTTTTCAATGGAAATATTCATCAAAACACACATATATGTATTGTAAGATGGCCACTGGACGAGTTCTGGAGGGGAGATATGTGTCATCGCAGCTATTACCTGCGTGACATGAGCTTGGAAATATGCTCCAGCTCATATAGTGCTGAGAGAGTTGTGTGGGCCGCTCCAAGGCTGGGTTTTACGAGTGGTCATAAGAGATGGGTGGGAATGACCGCTCACATATCCCCACCCCAGGGGCGTGGTTTGGATAATAAAATGGAGGCCAATTGCCTCATTCAGTGTCTGTGGCTGGAGGTGTGGAGACCTCCTGTGTGTGTGCTAAAGACACTGACCAGAGCGGACGAACCCCCATTATTATATTGACTGTATTTGTTCCTGTTTGCTTTTCACCTTGTACCGGAAAAGGCTGTTCATTTGTTTTGAGCATCCAGAGCCTTTTATGCAACTTTAACCCCTTTCTGCCAGCTGACGGAATAGTACGTCAGCTGGCAGAACCCCCACTTTGAGGTGGGCTCCGGCGGTGAGCCCACCTCAAAACTGCGACATGTCATCTGTTTTGTACAGCTGACATGTGCGCGCAATGAGCACGAGTGGAATCACGATCTGCCCGCGCCCATTAACTAGTTAAATGCCGCTGTGAAACGCTGACAGCGGCATTTAACTAGCACTCCCAGCCGTGCGGCCGGAAGTGCTCCTCCCGCTGACCCCCGTCACATGAACGGGGGTCATCGGTGCATTGCCATAACAACCAGAGGTCTCCTTGAGACCTCTATGGTTGTTTATGGCCGATTGCTTTGAGCGCCACCCTGTGGTCGGCGTTCAAAGCAACCCTGCATTTCTGCTACATAGAGGTGATCTGTGCTTCACCTCTATGTAGCAGAGGTGATCGTGTAGTGCATGCTTCTAGCCTCCTATGGAGGCTATTGAAGCATGCCAAAATGTAAAAAAAAAGTGTTTAAAAATATAAAAAAAATTAAAAATATATAAAAGTTCAAATCACCCCCCTTTCGCCCCAATCAAAATAAAACAAAGTAAAAATCAAACCTACACATATTTGGTATCACCGCGTTCAGAATCACCCGATCCATCAATAAAAACAAAGGATTAACCCGATCGCTAAATGGCGTAGCGAGAAAAAAAATCAAAATGCCAAAATTACGGTTTTTTTGGTCGCCGCAACATTGCATTAAAATGTAATAAAGGGTGATCAAAAAAATGTATCTGCACCAAAATGGTATCACTAAAAACACCAACCAGCTCAGCACACAAAAAATAAGCCCTCACCCGACCCCAGATCACGAAAATAGGAGATGCTACGGGTATCAGAAAATGGCGCAATTTTTTTTTTTTTTAGCAAAGTTTGGAATTTTTTTTACCACTTAGATAAAAGAGAACCTAGACATGTTTCGTGTCTATGAACTTGTAATGACCTGGAGAATCATAATGGCAGGTTAGTTTTAGCATTTGTTGAACTTAGCAACAAAGCCAAACAAAAAACAAGTGTGAGATTGCACTTTTTTGCAATTTCACCGCACTTGGAATTTTTTCCCATTTTCTAGTACACGCCACGCTAAAACCAATGATGTCTTTGAAAAGTGCAACTTGTCCCACAAAAAAACAAGCCCTCACATGGCCATATTGACGGAAAAATAAACAAGTTATGGCTCTGGAAAGGAGGGGAGCGAAAGACGAGAACGAAAAAAGCTCCGGGGGTGAAGGGGTTAATAAACTTGCTTGGACACTTTCAAAATACTGCATCCTGTGCCTACATCAACCACAACCAAGTGGGTACAGATTCCTACAATATATACAGCTCTTATATACAGCTCTGGTAAAAATTAAGAGACCACAATGTCAAAACCCTGTCATGAGCAGCCCAATCTCCAGACCTGAACCCCATTGAAAACCTCTGGAATGTAATCAATAGGATGATGGATAGTCACAAGCCATCAAACAAAGAACTGCTTACATTTTTGCGCCAGAAGCAGTGTGAAAGACTGGTGGAAACATGCCAAGACGCGTGAAAGCTGTGATTAAAAATCATGGTTATTCCACAAAATACAGATTTCTGAACTCTTCCTGAGTTAAAACATTAGAATTGTTGTTTCTAAATGATTATGAACATGTTTTCTTTGCATTATTTGAGGTCTGAAAGCACTGGGGGTTTTCTTTTGGTTGTGACCATTTTTCTTTGTCAGAAAAAAATACAAAATGTATTGCTTGGAAATTCGGAGACATGTTGTCAGAAGTTCATAGAATAAAAGAACAATTTACATTTTACTCAAAAATATACCTATAAAGAGAAAAATCAGACAAACTGAACATTTTGCAGTGGTCTCTTAAATTTTGCCAGAGCTGTGCATATATGAATATATATATATATATATATATATATATATATATATATATATATATATATATATATATATATATATCTACTGTATATATACAGTATATATATATATATATATATATATATATATAAACTGTATATATATATATGTATATTAGATAGATAAAAGAAAAGCCGGCAATTCATGTGTGTGTACAGTAAAGTCACACCGACAGGTTACAATAGAATAGATATATACACGTAGAATAGATACAGCGGGTACGGAAAGTATTCAGACCCCTTTAAAATTTTTCACTCTGTTTCATTGCAGCCATTTGGTAAATTTAAAAAAGTTCATTTTTTTCTCATTAATGTACACTCTGCTCCCTATCTTGACTTTAAAAACAGAAATGTAGACATTTTTGCAAATTTATGAAAAAAGAAAAACTGAAATATCACATGGTCATAAGTATTAGACCCTTTGCTCAGACACTCATATTTAAGTCGCATGCTGTCCATTTCCTTGTGATCCTTCTTGAGATGGTTCTACTCCTTCATTGGAGGTCAGCTGCGTTTAATTAAACTGATTGGACTTGATTTGGAAAGGCACACACCTGTCTATATAAGACCTCACAGATCAAAGTGCATGTCGACCAAATGAGAATCATGAGGTCAAAGGAACTGGCCAAGGAGCTCAGAGACAGAATTGTGGCAAGGCACACATCTGGCCAAGGTTACAACAGAATTTCTACTGTACTCAAGGCTCCAAAGAGCACAGTGGCCTCCGTAATCCTTAAATGGAAGAAGTTTAGGACCACCAGAAGTATTCCTAGACCTGGCCATCCAGCCAAACTGAGCAATCGTGGGAGAAGAGAGCAGGTGAGAGAGGTAAAGTAGAACCCCAAGATCACTGTGGCTGAGTTCCAGAGTTGCAGTAGGGAGATGGGAGAAAGTTCCACAAAGTCAACTATCGCTGCAGCCCTCCAACAGTCGGGCCTTTATGGCAGAGTGGCTCGACGGAAGCTTCTCCTCAGTGCAAGACATATGAAAGCCCAAATAGAGTTTGCTAAAAAACACATGAAGGACTCCCAGACTATGAGAAATAAGATTCTCTGGTCTGATAAGACAAATATAGACCTTTTTTTGATAATTCTAAGTGACATGTGTGGAGAAAACCAGACACTGCTCATCATCTGCCCCATACAATCCCAACAGTGAAACATGGTGGTGGGGGTGTTTTTCAGCTGCAGGGACAGGATGACATGTTGTCATTGAAGGAAACATGAATGCGGCCAAGTACAGAGATATCCTGGATGAAAACCTCTTCCAGAGTGATCCGAACCTCAGACTTGGCCGAAGGTTTACCATCCAAGACAATGACCCTTAGCACACAGCTAAAATAACAAAAGAGTGGCTTCAGAACAACTCTGTCAGTATTCCGGGATTTCTAATTCACCTTGTGAATGATTTTGCCCTTTGTTAAGATGGAGTTTGCTGTTTTTGTCTGCCCTACTTCCTGTTCGTTTGTTTACAACCCGGGTCAGGTGTCTGCCTCTTTGCTGGAGTATTCTGATTCTGTTCTCCTTTAGCTCAGCTGCTGGTTCTGAGTGTGTCTCTACCTCTGGCTCTGGACATTCCCTGCATATGTAAGCTATACACTCTCTATGTTATCATTAGTCTGCTGACTTGGAACTTAACCCTTGGTTCATTCCTCCTGGTAAGAACTGTGTTTTTGGAACTTTGTTTCTGGACTTGTTTCTGGACTGTGAGTTGCTACATAATCCTTCATTTACTCCCCCGGTGGGAGCTGTTGGAAACAACACCAGTAAAATACTTATGTGAACCTGTTTCTGAACTTACCTGTGTTTATGCCAAATCTGGGATCAACTTGTGAACTAGTTTCTGGACTTACCTGTGTTCATGCCACACCTGGGATGAACTTGTGGACTTGTTCTGGACTTCCCTGTGTTTACTTCATACCTGGATTTGACTCTTTCTGCACCGACAGTGTTTGGATCTGCACTACGTCACCTGTCACATTCACCTTTTGCTCACCTTGCTGAGGACTCTGCCTTAAGAACTCCGCCGATTTACTGTATATATTTCAAGGACTCGTTTCATTCCAGGACACTGTAAGTTATCAGTATATTGTTTTGGGTGTTATTGCTGTTGCACAAATACACTATTTGCACTAAAGAAACCCGTCTCTGTCTGTTCATTGCCCCATGCTATCAGAATCCTTGAGTTCCTACAATAGTATTACAGAATACTCCAGCCCTTAAAAAAAGGATTCTGCTGGGGCAGTGACAGAGACATGGGTAGATAAGATGTTTGCTATGATTAACTCCTTGCAGCAGGAGGTGGCGGCTGTACAAAATAAGATTAGAGACATGGACTCCCGGGCTAACCACAATGCGCAGGTGTTTGGTCAGGCTCTCCAAGATTTACGTACCTTGGTAGAAGCTCATGTTACACCACCTGCTCAGCATACACCACCTGTTCAGCATACACCACCCACCAGTATGCCTAAATTGCCTCATTTCCGGTTTAATAGTGACCGAAGTTAATTCCGCGGGTTTGTTAATCAATGCATATTATTTTTTGATGTACATGCCTCCTACTATCAGTCTGATAGATAGATCTAAGGTGCTATGTATTATTATGTTGTTGACATCACAGGCACTGGCTTGGGCAAATCCTATGGTTGAAAGTCGTGATGTCCAACTAAATAATTTGGATGATTTTCTGGCAGCTATGGCGCAAATGTTTGATGATCCCAACCGCCGTGCCTCTGCTGAAAAATCTTGCTTTCCTTACGCCAGGGGAAACGTTCGGTCATAGAATATATTACTGAATTTAAGAGGTTAGTAGTGGATACCAACTGGGATAACAATGCTTTATTGCCAATTTTTAGGCAAGAGTTGTCCAGTACAATCAAGGATGAGCTAGCTCGCTCAGAGTCTCCACAGGAGTTTGAGTTATTTTTACAACACTGTGAGCGTATTGATATCCACCTAACTGAATGCAGACAAGAGAAATGGGTGGCTTTAAATTGCATCACTAATTTTACTCTTCCGTCTAGGGAAACTACCAGCAAGAACCCGCAGGAAGCTGAGGAGGTGCCTATGCAAGTGGACTCACTACAAAAACGTGAGAGTAACGAACGCCGTGAATATCGGTTTCGTGAGCGCTTATGTTTTTACTGCGGTCAATCGGATCATTTCCTCATTAATTATCCTAAATGTCCCAGGCGACCTAACAAAGTGTTGGCGGCAGTAGGGGATTATGACAATACGGACACTGAGTCAGAAGTTTCGGAGACCAGTTTACATATAGATGTTGTGGTTCCCCTAACAGTGATGCCGACTCCCCCTAAAGATCAAGGGGAGAAATACTCATTGCTCTCTTCCTATTCAGATTCTGTGGGAGGGACAGTGGATACCAAGTTCTGATATGATAGACTCTGGAGCAGGTGGAAATTTCATGGATTCTTCTTTTGCCAGGGAACATGGTATTAAGACACAACTAATAGCCTCACCAGTCACCATGGAAATGGTGGATGGTTCTCCATTAGTTTCCGGACCAGTAGACCGGGAGACGGTGCTTCTGAAGTGTAAGATGGAACCAGACCATCAGGAAACACTTTCCTTTATGTTAATATCTTCTCCTAATTTTCCTGTAATTTTAGGAATTCCCTGGTTATGGTCACCGAATCCAAGCATCAATTGGGAAACCAAGGAGATATCCTTCCTTCCGAAGTGTAGCCCTACCATCAGTCCACCGGTAATGGCTCCAGTTACCCAGAATTTGGAGGAAACAAAACAGGTATCTACTCTCCCTCTGGTTTAAAAGGAATTCTCGGACATTTGTGACAAAAGGAAGGCAGACCAACTCCCTCCAAATAGACCTTATGACTGCCCCATAGAGCTGC
The DNA here is from genome assembly GCF_051348905.1 of Ranitomeya variabilis. Taxonomy (NCBI): domain Eukaryota; kingdom Metazoa; phylum Chordata; class Amphibia; order Anura; family Dendrobatidae; genus Ranitomeya; species Ranitomeya variabilis. The sequence continues at coordinate 426,128,320 of NC_135236.1, forward strand.
TTCCTGGGGCAGCGATTCCTTTAGGCCATGTTTACCCGTTGTCTGCTCCAGAATTAAAGACATTGCGAGAATACATAGATGAGAATTTAGCCAAGGGGTTTATCCGACCATCCTCTTCACCAGCGGGAGCCCCCATATTCTTGGTAAAGAAGAAAGATGGCACTCTAAGACCTTGTATTGACTACCGGGAGCTAAACAAGGTAACCATTCGTAACAGGTACCCGTTGCCATTAATTCCTGAATTGTTGGAGAGAGTTTGCCAAGCTAAAATATTTACCATATTAGATCTTCGCGGGGCATATAATTTACTCCGTATACGTCCCGGAGACGAATGGAAGACAGCTTTCAGATGTCGGTATGGACATTTTGAATATTTAGTGATGCCATTCGGACTCTGTAACACTCCTGCTGCTTTCCAACACTTAGCCAACGATATCTTCAAGCATTTACTGGATCATTATGTAGTAATTTACCTGGATGACATCTTGATCTTCTCTGATTCCCTACAGGAACATCAGGAACATGTCAAGACCGTGCTCAGACATTTGAGAGATAATCATTTGTAGATCAAACTCGAAAAGTGTGAATTTCATTGCTCCAAGATTCAATTTTTATGCTGTTATTTCTCCCCAGGGATTGAATATGGAGTCCAGCAAGATCCAGGCGATCATAGATTGGCCGGTACCAGGAAACATCAAAGAGGTACAACGATTCATTGGTTTTGCTAACTTTTATAGAGGCTTTATCTGGAATTTTTCAGAAATTGTCTGTCCCATCACTCTCCTCACTAAGAAGGGGAAGAAGTTTGTATGGTCTTCGCAAGCCCAGGAAGCCTTTGATCACCTCAAGGTTTGTTTTACGACGGCTCCGATATTGATGCACCCGGATCCTGCACTGCCTTTTGTCGTGGAGGTGGATGCTTCTGACTGTGCACTGGGAGCAATCTTCTCACAACGAACTGGAGACAAAGGTTTGCTGCACCCGTGTGCCTTCTTTTCTCGCAGGTTATCATCTGCTGAAATGAACTATGATATTGCAGATAAGGAACTTTTGGCAATCATTTCCGCCTTTAAGGAATGGAGACACCATTTGCAGAGAGCAACTCAACAGGTAGTAGTGCTCACAGATCACCGTAATTTGGAATTCCTTAAGTCCATCAGATGTCTTTCTCCTCGACAAGCTAGATGGAGTTTGTTCTTGAACCAGTTTGATTTTATCATCTCGTATCGCCCAGGTTCACGTAATGGGAAAGCCGATGCACTTTCCCGAATCCACACGATGGACTCCGTGCCTGGGACTCCGTCTAAGACCATCTTGTCTGATGCCAATTTCATAGGAGTGCTCCAGGACTGGGACTTGTGGGAGGAGATCAAGCTGGCCTATGATGGTGACGTATTTCTTGATGCCCCACCTGACAATGTGAATCTTGTCTTTCAGAATGGTGTATGGTGTAGAGATCACTGTATTTATGTCCCTGAGGCTGTGAGACTTCAAATTCTCAAATTGGTCCATGACCATGGTCCATGTTTTTTCTGGTGGCCTACCTGCTTGAAGTATGTGAATGACTATGTCCGCTCTTGTGAGGTTTGTGCCTGGTACAAAGTTCCTCGTGTTTCACCTACTGGCCTTCTTAAGCCACTACCCGTACCATCTCACACTTGGGGGTCTATTTCGATGGACTTTATTGTGGAGTTACCCACCTCTGGCGGTAAAAATACTATTTTGGTGGTAGTGGATCTTTTAACAAAGGCTGCTCATTTCATTCCTTGCACCGGTCTTCCCTCAGCTACAGAGACAGTGGATCTGGTTATCCAGAACGTTTTCCGGCTGCATGGGGTACCAGATGAGATCATCTCTGACCGGGGAATACAATTTACCTCTAGGTTTTGGAAAGGATTTTGTTCTGCACTCCACATTAATGTTTGCTTGTCTTCTGCATACCACCCTCAGACCAACGGGCAGACTGAACAGACTAATCAAACCTTGGAGCAATATCTACACTGTTACATCAGTAGGATGATTGGCTGAAGCTACTTCCACTAGCGGAAATTTCGTATAACAACTCACAGAGTAGTTCCACGAAGGTAACACCTTTTTTAGCCATATCATCCAAATATTTTGCCTAGGTCTCTGGTTGCTACTTCAGTACCGACAGTTCAAGACAGAGTGGCGGTGTTGCAACGTAATCTTGAAGTTTTGAAAGACTCCCTGACCGCAGCACAGGAGCGTTACAAGAAGTCGGCCGATAGATTCCGGAAACCGGCTCCCATGTATAAGGTAGGAGACTCGGTTTGGTTGTCCACGAAGAGTCTAAGATTGGGTGTTCCTTCGCAGAAACTGGGGCAGAAGTTCATCGGTCCATTCAAGATCACTGGGATTGTGAGCTCTGTTGCTTGTCGGCTGAAGCTGCCACAAACTCTAAAGGTACACCTAGTATTTCATGTTTCTTTATTAAAACCGGTCTCTCTTAACACATTTCAGGGACATATCGTACCTCCTCCTCCACCAGTGTTGGTTGATGGCGAAGAACAATTTGTCGTACAGGACATTATCGATTCAAGACTTCATAGGAACCGGCTTCAGTATCTAGTTAGATGGCAGGGTTACTCTCCTGAAAACGATTCTTGGGAACCAGTAAGTAACATCAATGCTCCCCTGAAGGTTGCTCAATTTCATCGTAGATACCCAGACAAGCCTGGTCCAGGTTCGTCCTGAAGCCGTTTCTAGGGGGGTAGTAATGTCAGTATTCCGGGTTTTTTAAGTCACCTTGTGAATGATTTTGCCCTTTGTTAAGATGGAGTTTGCTGTTTTTGTCTGCCCTACTTCCTGTTCGTTTGTTTAAAACCCGGGTCAGGTGTCAACCTCTTTGCTGGAGTATTCTGATACTGTTCTCCTTTAGCTCAGCTGCTGGTTCTGAGTGTGTCTCTACCTCTGGCTCTGGACATTCCCTGCATATGTAAGCTACATTCTCTATGTTATCATTAGTCTGCTGACTTGGAACTTAACCCTTGGTTCATTCCTCCTGGTAAGAACTGTGTTTTTGGAACTTTGTTTATGGACTTGTTTCTGGACTGTGAGTTGCTACGTAATCCTTCATTTACTCCCCCGGTGGGAGCTGTTGGAAACAACACCAGTAAAATACTTATGTGAACCTGTTTCTGAACTTACCTGTGTTTATGCCAAATCTGGGATCAACTTGTGAACTAGTTTATGGACTTACCCGTGTTCATGCCACACCTGGGATGAACTTGTTGTCTTGTTCTGGACTTCCCTGTGTTTACTTCATATCTAGATTTGACTCTTTCTGTACCGACAGTGTTTGCATCTGCACCACGTCACCTGTCACACTCACCTTTTGCTCACCTTGCTGAGGACTCTGCCTTAAGAACTCTGCCGATTTACTGTATATATTTCAAGGACTCGTTTCATTCCAGGACACTGTAAGTTATCAGTATATTGTTTTGGGTGTTATTGCTGTTGTACAAATACACTATTTGCACTAAAGAAACCCGTCTCTGTCTGTTCATTGCCCCATGCTATCAGAATCCTTGAGTTCCTACAATAGTATTACAAACTCTGTGACCATTCTTGACTGGCCCAGCTAGAGCCGTGACCTAAACCCAATTGAGCATTTCTGGAGAGATCTGAAAATGGCTGTCCACCAACGTTCACCATCCAACCTGAAGGAACTGGAGAGGATCTCCAAGGAAGAATGGCAGAAGATACCCAAATCCAGGTATGAAAAACTTGTTGCATTATTCCCAAGAAGACTCTTGGCTGTACTAGTTCAAAAGGGTGCTTCTATGCAATATTGAGCAAAGGGTCTGAATACTTATGACCGTGTCATAATTCAGTTTTTCTTTTTTAATAAATTTTCAAAAATTACTACATTTGTTTTATTTCAGTCAAGGTGGGGTGCAGAGTGTACATTAATGAGAAAAAAATGAACTTTTTTGAATGTACCAAATGGCTGCAATGAAACAAAGAGTGAAAAATGTAAAGGGGTCTGAATACTTTCCATACCCACTGTATGATCCAATATACATCTATATTTGACAGGTCTCTATTAGACTAATCTAGATATTTTACATTTTTTTCTCCACATAGCTTCAGGATGCTCCGGTCCATTGTTTCTTGTGGCTTTTATGTTTTTTTGGATACTGTATAACATACTACCTGATCGCCTTTATTGTATAGACCAGCTTAGCCCTACATATGCTGTATTCAGTGTAAAGAAAGGTTGATGTTATGTGATTTTATGGTAGTTATATCATGTCACTTATAGTCTTTTTTCAATAAAATGATTTTGTATTATGCCGGTGTGCACATTTTTAAATGTATTTCTGCTCTTGTTCAGTGTCTAATTTTGATACATTATGGGGCACCCTATAGGGATATAATGGCTGTGCATCTGTTTTTCTCCTAATATTTTCAACCATTAGCTGAGTTTGCCTTAAACAATCATCACAGTGAGTCCACTGGTAAGTCACCATTTTTTGGTGCATATGGCTTCCATCCGCCGTTCTATACCTTTAGAAAAGATGGGTCTTCAGAGGTTCCTGGGGAGGAACGATTCTCTTCATCCCTCTCATTTGTATGGCATGGGGTTCAGAAAAACGTAGCTATCATGGGGGACAGATACAAACACAATGCTGATAAGAAACAGTTGTCCGGACCTGGGTGTGAATGATTTAGTATAGCTGTCTGCTAGAAATATTAAACTGAAAATTCCGTCCTGAAAATTAGGTCCTAGGTTCATTGGTCCTTACAAGGTGGTCACCATAATTAACCATGTGGCCTTTCGATTTGAGCATCCTTTAACTCTCAAAATCCACATTTTCCACAGGTCATTGCTCAAAAAATATGTAGTTTCTGTGGAGCTGTCACACTTGCCGCCGCCACCGATTATTGTTGATGGTAATTTGGAATCTGAGGTGGCAAGAATTGTGAATTCTCGTATGGTACGCTGCTCTTTAAAATACTTGGTGACCTGGAATGGGTATGGTCCTGAGGAGAGGATGTGGGTAGCGGTATCCGAAATTAATGCCAGTAAACAAATTCGGTCTTTCCATGTGGCCCACCTGGTTAAACCCGGTCCGAGGGTCCAGTGACCCCTTGTAAAAGGGAGATACTGTCACAAAGGTGTCATATCCCCTTGGATGACCAGGAGTTAGAAGGTCATGTGGGGTAAAGAATGGCTGGTCTTCCTTAGAGATGGTGTAATTAATGTCCTATTTTAAATTGATTTCCTTTGCTTCAGTGTTCACAGTGTTAAGGACTCTTTCCATGCTGGCTGAGACCATACAGCCTGGTTGAATAAATGTGGAAGAAGACCAGAGCAGCACAACTTCAAAAGTACCGAGATTAAACAACATGGAATAGTCCGGAGATTGCAGAATGTTCGGCAAAGATTGGAGGTGCTAGCGTGAAGCAATGAAATCTATGGCAACGAGAAAAATAAGAAGAAATGCCATAGCACTCACCAGTCTTGCAGTTCAATGATTCTTTATTGATTCATATGAGAAACAACTAGTCTTCACGGCACGGGGGACGGGATAAACAAAGTGCAGGAGTGCAACGGACGAGACTAAAAATTAGCCTAAAATTAGCAGCCCGCAGCTGCCCGGAAAAGGCACATCTATTAGATATTTGTGGGGTTGATGTCACCTTTGTATTGTCTAGTGACATCAAGACCACAGATTACTAATGGAGAGGTTTCTATAAGACACCCATCCATTACTAATCCTATAGTTATATGGTAAATAAAGACACAGCCAGAATCGAGTCTTTTATTTGAAATGAAACAAAACACTTTTACTTTTTTTTATTAAAAATGTCGTCAATTGACAACCATATCACACCCACAGTTTTCCAGAATACTATGGCTGCCAATAGCCTTTTACACTACAAACATTTCCATAATTTCTCATTTCAGAAATTCCATTGGAAGGTCAATTTCTTCAACTCTGATGGAACTACAGTACACTGGAGCAATTTTGACTTCAGGCCTAAATCAACAGGCTATTCATGTAAGTTGATTTCACAAGATTTCCCACACTTGTTAAACATGGGCTGACAGGATGCTCTTACTGTCAAAGGTAAAAATGACTGCTGTATTGTCAGCCTTGTTACATCTTACAATTACCAATGGAATGACATCTATGATACCCTTGTTGAGAATTGTAACTTCTTAAGTGTTGACTCCAACCCCAAGAATCTGAAGAATTGCTTTTCCTCTAGCCATTATAGATGCTCGACTATTGGTAGGTGGATTACATTTTACAAATCATACCCTTGTATTGTTACAGTGTCTTATCATATATGACTTTAGATAATGATTTGAATCTTTGTATTCTATTCAAATAGTTTTTTTTCCCAGGTCTATATACATTGCTAAACATGTAGCATTAAATACATCATGAAAAATTTGCAACCCAGACAATGCAAAATACAACAACACTTATATAATATAGTGAAAGTGGAAAAAGATAAGACCCTCTGCACATGGTGGGTCGGATATGTGTTTGCTTGTTTTAGGACTAGATGTTTTGTTCACCAATATTTATGGTGGTGATCCCGTTCCAGAACGCCTTTGAAGAGACTCTAGATGGATCTACTCTATGAATAGTTTAGCCACATGGGGTCTAAATGAAGAACTTCTTTTCACTTGGTTTTATAAGCGTATTTCACAATAATTTCACAATGGTCTTTTTTTCTCTTTTCCGAATTTTTTTTCAACTCTTTAACTGCCGATGTATTGTGGTAACCTGCCACAGGAAAGTCAAAAGTCCAACCTCCACCAGATAACTATGAAGGAAAACCAGGAGTGGGTGAAATATGCAGAAGTGGTGACGTGTTTCTATTATATTGATTGCCCCACTCCTGGTTGTGGCTTAGAAATACTGATGTAAAATACTGACCAAATACTGAACGTGTGAGCGTGGCCTAAAAGAAGCTCCTTCCTCTAAAATGCTGCACTGTGAGTTTCTTACATTTGACTATCATTTTTGTACTTGATGTATTCAATGCTTCATATATACGTTGCACGTAACAAATACATAGCTAATTGGTACCAGAATGCAAACTTAAATTTGTACCCATTTACCTATACAGTATATGTAGCATATGTATAAACCTACTGATGCCAAGTTATCAGACTGAAATGCAACATGATTAATATAGGGGCTACTAGATGATGTCACAGAAGTTCTCAATTAAAATAAGTGACCTCTGGGTAGAGTGCAAGATAATGTATCCTTTGCTATGAAAAATACATCAAGAAGCTAATTGGCGACCTTGATGATATCTTCGCTCTCTTGTCAGGAGGAGAATACATGGATAGTATCACCCATAGATAAGCAGGTAGACAACCTTTATGTTGGAAAAAGAAGATACCACACTGAGGTAAGGTCATCCTCAACTTTGACAGTAAAGATAGTCTGCCATCTTTACAGAACCAACAAGGCTGTGTATGTTCTATTACATTAAAAAACTTACACATTGATTTTTTTAAATTAGTATTCAATCAGGGAACAACTTAACTATAATAGGAACATAACATGAATAAAATAATAGAGTTATGTAACAATGAAAACTGATTATAAGTAATTCACATAAAATAATTCAAAATATAAGTTAATAATACCTTTTCATTAAAATTCAAAACTCTGCTATATGTCAGAAAAGACTTTGTTCACTTTTGGTCATCTGCACTTCCTTTCCACAGAACCTTTACATTTTAACAATGGACACAGTAATAAAAAGAAAACCTACTTTAATTGGGTTGAGAAGAGGATGATTGAGGGCATTTATTTAGTTAACAGAATTTTTTAAAAGTGGAATTTCAAAGCAAGGAATAAGGAGAAATCACAAACTACATGGTTCTAAATTTTTAATGGAAGAAACATGGGTCTAACCGGTATAAAATATATATATATATATTTTCCCCTTCTGAAATTAATACCATTTACTTGGAATAATTTAATATCTTTTGATTTTGTTACTTTTTTATTCAGTTAATAGCAAAATGAATGAATAAGAAAGTAAAGATGGAGTAAAAAGAAATGAATATTCATCTATCGTAAAATGTGTGAAATAGCATGTGTGATGTGTGTGAGGCTTGTTGCGATGGTTTTAGAATAAGACCACTTTAGAATAAGTCACTTAGCCGTTGCTGTTTGTTAAATGTTTAACAAGCAATCACTTGATTGTGTAGAGAACCAGCTGATTCACCTGCAAAACCACGTGATAATTACAATCAGACATGCCTTTTTGTTGGTGAATCAGCTGTTGATTATGAAAAGAATTACCAAAACAGCAGCAGTTAATTGCAGTTGCGACTTGTAGCCACATCGTGGTCACACCACAGCCATGATCTGGCCACTACATCTGGCCTTAGCCTTGTAGATTCACTTGATTTAAGGACATTATATAGGCAGATACAGTATAAAATTGTGGTTATGGGCTGTGGTGTGAAGGCAACCTCATAGAGAATATATAGCTTGCATAGACATAACTGTCGTGCAATGATATTGTTATGATTATATAATCGCTTAACATTAGGTAGCATTGCAATCATTCCAAAATTCTTACATTGTTATCTAATTAGATCAATGCAATTCTAAATTAAAAAAAAAAATCTTGATCAAGGCTATAGAGTAGTAGCTAAACGGGGACAATCTTTGGGAAAGCAATTATCCCCTAGCCCACAGGTGGGCAATTCATTTTCCAGAGAAGCCGCATGAGACACCATTACTGTTTTGGAGGGCCGAACTAGTAGGCTGAAATTAAGTCTGCTCAGTATTAATATTAACATATTCGTTATATTTTAGATTAATATCAATTGTATCACTTAAAGGGACTCTGTCACCTGAATTTGGAGGGAACAATTTTCAGTCATATGGGCGGGGTTTTCGGGTGTTTGATTCACCCTTTCCTTACCCGCTGGCTGCATGCTGGCTGCAATATTGGATTGAAGTTCATTCTCTGTCCTCCGTAGTACATGCCTGCACAAAGCAATCTTGCCTTACGCATGCGTGTACTATGGAGGACAGAGAATGAACTTCAATCCAATATTGCAGCCAGCGGGTAAGGAAAGGGTGAATCAAACACCCAAAAACCCCGCCCCTATGGCTGAAAATTGTTCCCTCCAAATTCAGGTGACAGAGTCCCTTTAATATTGCACAGAACTAAGTATGCTGACATCCATATGAGCCTGCACACAGCCCCTATATAACGTAAGAACCCACACGCAGCCCTCTATATACAGTGCAAGCCCCCACATAGCACCACTATACACAGCATGAGCACACCCATAGCCCATGTATATACAGTATGAGCCACCCCTAAACCCTTCTATACAGTGAGCCCCAACATAGCCTCTCTATATACAGTATGAACTCCCACATAGCCCCTTGTATACAGAGTGAGACACTCACATAACCTCCTGTATACAGTATGAGCCCCCACATAGCCCCTATATCCTGTATGAGCCCCCACATAGCCTCTATATACAATATAAACCCCCACATAGCCCACTGTACACACAGTATGAACCCCCACATAGCCCCTTACATACAGTAGGAGCCCCCACATAGCTCACCTATGCACAGTATGGGTCCCCACAGTCTTCTGTATAAAGCATGGACCCTCGCATAGCCTCATAATATACAGTATGAGCACCCATACAGCCTCCTGCATTCAGCATGAGCTTCCACATAGCCTCCATTATACAGTGTGAGCCTCCATATAGCCTCCTATATACAGTATGAGCCATCAAATAGTGTCCTATAAATAGTATGAGCCACAAATAGCATCCTATATATAGTATGAGCCCCCACATAGCCTCCTACATACAGTGTGAACCACCACATATCCCTTCTATGTACAGTATAAGCTCCCACATAGCCTCCTATAAACAGTATGACCCCCCACATAGCCTCCTATATACAATATGATCCATCACAAAGCCTCCTATAAACAGTTTGAGCCCTCACATAGACTCCTATGTACATTATGAGCAGAGATGGGCAAACTCGAACAGTAAAGTTCAATGTCCATACTGAACACATACTGTTCGGGCACAGACACCGAACACGGACTTCACCAGGAAGTCCATCTTACTGTTCTCCCTCAAACCCCGGGTGTTTGTCAGGCTGTCATACTGATCGGCGGAAAAATCATCACCACTGATCAGACAGCCATAGTTCTCACGCTGTGAAATGACAGTGTGAGCCCGCAGTTGTGATCGGAGGTAAAAAGTTAATCTTCGGCCATTGCTGTCGGCTGATGGGACTACTGCTCCAATCAGCTGAAGCTTGCTGCCATTAATAACAGTGAGAGCAGGAGCAGCTGATGGGAGTATTCATCAGTTCGTGCCTGCACTGTAAATAAATAATAAAAAATAAAAACGGTGTGGCTTCCCCCATATTTTTGATAACCAGCAAGGCAAAACTTACAGCTGTGGACTGCAACCCTCAGCTATCAGCAAAGCTGGTTGTCAAGAATAGAGGGGTCCCCACGTCGTATTTTTTAATTACTTAAATAAATTTTAAAAAAATGGCGTGAGGTTTCCTCCTATTTTTGACAACCAGCCTTGCTAAAGCAGACAGCTGGGGCCTGGTATTCTAAGGCTGGTAAGGGGCCATGGATATTTGCCCTTAGCCTACAAATAGCAGCCCGAAGCTGCCCAGAAAAGGTGCATCTATTAGATGCTCCAATTCTGGCACTTTGCCCGGCTCTTCCCACTTGCCCTGTAGCAGTGACAAGTGGGGTTCATAGTTGTGAATTACTCTCACCATTATATTGATAATTTGAAATGGATGGCTAATGTTTGCATCTTATATAAGCTCCTACAACTTATTTTCTGATATCTTTGCAAGACTATCATACAGGGTCATTGAACAATGATGTTTGCTGATATGTTGATTACACATTGTCTAGGCCAAGCTAGTTTGTTGACTTGCAAATCAGAGAAGGAAAAACTATGCAAACAGATTATATAATCATACAATGCAAGTTGATCTCATCACTAGTGATGAGTGAGTACCGTAATATTAGTAATCGCTATAATCGTAATGAGTACTTTGTAAAAATCGCATATTCGTTCTGAATAGCGAGTACAATGCAAGTCAATGGGAAATACGAGTAATTTTCTAATGGACCCTACAAAGGGGTCTGGGGGACTGAAGAAAAGGCTGAAATGGATGGAAAAGTGACGAAACAGAATGGCAAGAGCCTGGAGAATAAGGGTACGTTCACACAGGACTTTTTTGCTGCTTTTTTTTGCTGCTTTTTTTTATGCTAATTTAGGTGCGTTTTTTTGGTGCGTTTTTGGTGCGTTTTTTGGGTATGTTCACACAGGACTTTTTTGCTGCAGATTTTTGCTGCAGATTTTTGCTGCTTTTTTTTATGCCAATTTTCAGCTGCTAGGACACCTCATAATGGCTCTTTACACCTTACTACCAGGAACTCCCTCACAATAGATCACAATCAGGACACCTCACAATGGCTCTTCACACCTCACAATGGCTCACAATGGCTCTTCACACCTCACTACCAGGAACTCCCTCACAATAGATCACAATCAGGACACCTCACAATGGCTCTTCACACCTGACAATGGCTCACAATGGCTCTTCACACCTCACTACCAGGAACTCCCTCACAATAGATCACAATCAGGACACCTCACAATGGCTCTTCACACCTCACAATGGCTCACAATGGCTCTTCACACCTCACTAACCACACCCCTAAGCTCTTGGCTGTGAGATCCCTTCCTGCTGGCCATGATTTTCTGCACAAAAAAAGCAGCAAATAATGCTACATGCGTTTTTTCAGCGTTTTTGCAGCGTTTTTTTCATCACCCATTCAAGTCAATGGGTGAAAAAACGCTGCAAAAACGCTGCAAAAACGCTGAAAGAAGTGACATGCCCTATGTCCAAAAAAAGCAGCAAAGCAGAAAAAACTGATCAAACAAAAAACCAACGTGTGTGCATGAGATTTCTGAAATCTCATAGGCTTTACTGGTACTGTAAAAAGCAGCTGAAAATTAGCATAAAAAAAAAGCAGCAAAAAAAAGCAGCAAAAAAGTCCTGTGTGAACGTACCCTAAGTCTGCATGGATTTCTGACTCACATATGGTTTCTGGGAGTAAGTATGTTGCAGTATTACACCACTTTTACAGATACACAAGAACGACTACCAAACCTAGATTTATATTGAACATCAATCACCTATGTCCCACAATTATGTAGCTGGCACTTCTAAATACAATATAATCACCGATAGTTACCCTAGGGAGTAACAATCATGAAGAGATCCAGAGTAACAGTAATTAAAGCTTTTATTGGAAAAATTTATAAAACGCATAAAAATGCCCAAGCACCCTAACATAAGGTGGAGGCTAGGTGCAATACATCATTAGATTATATCAATTGCAAGGTAGTAATGTCATCATGATGTACACATCTCAGTGCATATAGGTTGCATATAGGCTGCCTAAGCATGCCGACACTATATAGACAATACCAATGTATAAAAATCAAGATCAACAATCCCAGTAATATCTACCTGCAGGCTGCACCACTCTCCACCTCACCCCAATGCGCGTTTCGCACCGAGCTTCTTCCGGGGGCGTGTCTGGAGTGGGTAGGTGCGGGGTTTTTAAAGTGACTATCTGCCAATGGCAGGGAATATCTATAAGCATGTGACCGGGAGTAGCGTGGGACCGTAACCTGGTTACCTGAAACAATCGGTGCCTGCACCGCCGCCTGCTTCCTGAGGTAAAGGTCACTTCCGGACCTGCGCTCCCTGGAACGCCCGCTGGTACGCAAGCCATCCAGATCTGAGCGCATCCGGAACTGAGCAGGGCAGGAGGCTGGCGCGTGCGCACAGTCAGGGAGTCAGGACATTACGTCGCCAGTAAATAAACAGTTGAAAACATATAAACGACAGTGTGGTAAGCGAAAGAGAAGGAAGAATCAGGAATCAGGACATTGTGCCATCAGTAAATGAACAATTGGGAACATATAAAAGACAGTGTGGCAAGCAAGAGGGAAAGAGAAAGAGGGGACCGGGGTATCTCTATATTATAACCGCGGTATTCCATAATACTTAAAATTATTTATATAAGTGTTAATAAATGATGAAAAATAAAGTGTCCTGGTGCCTATCAATAATAAAAAATCTTTAATATATAATAGAATTTATGTGCACAACCTTATAGACTGGTATAAGAGTATCCAATAAAGGACACCGATTATTAAAGTGACATAGTGCATATCTATATTGTCCCAGAACCTCCATCATGTTTAAGGGCCCTTATATGGGTGCGTGTATAAAAGTGCATAATTAACCAGACATATATACATGTCCATATAGACATGTACATCCGGCATTATAAATAATGTGCAGATTTAAGCAGAAATTAATTGGAATTAAAGTGACATAGTGCTATACCATACTAAGTGACTAATAAAAATAAAGTACTACATCCTCTATAATAAATTATTAGTGAATGCGTGTACTATCCTGATGCACAATGTCTATTATATCTCAGGATAGACTAATGTGATCATATCCGCCGAATTGTCCATAAAAAGTGTCATAAAAAGTGTCATAAGTGAGAACACAATCCCTTATATGTAAATACCAATTTATTATAAAAAAGGAATCCTATTAAAATTATCCCCGATGGGATCAGTATACTTATAGGGGTAAATAAACCAATTTCTTCTATACCCAAACATATATCTATAAATACCCTCTGTTCCCTACCACCCCTCTGCCCTAAACGGAGTCGTCTTATATCACGTCTCCCATACAGAATTTTCCAAATAGTATGGAAAAGGGGCGTAAAAATTACCAGGCAATTTCAATTACAATATTATGCATTAAAAGTGGAGCATCTGTAAGTTGCCAAGGCAATCCATCCGTTGTTGTAAGAGATGAATTCCCGTCCTCATGGATCCTCTTTGGTGTCAGATGTATTCCTCCCAATACCCCATTAGGAGGAGACCTCCTCCATAGTAGAGCCCGATAACGCAAAGGACCATCTCCCAAGTGTCACATACTCCTAAGAACTAATGAAAAGCAAGGTTAAAATCATATAAAATCAGACTTATACATCAACAAAACCCCAACCCCCTACCCATAAAAGAATGTCTCGCAGAAATACAGAGTAACGTATCTAAATTACGCATCCATCTACAGGAACGAGGCAAATCCTAAGGTCTCATTAAGGCCTTGGGGGGTCATGGCCCCCAGCCTATAGATCCACCTACTCTCTAATTGAGCCAGGACCCTGCCCAGGTCTCCACCCCGTATATCCGTGTTGATTTGGTCAATTGCCTTAATTTTTAGGCCTCTAGACTGTCCATCATGGTATTTTTTGAAATGCCTAGGTAATGTTTTTAAGGTGGTTTCATCCTCCACCAGCCTTGCTTTGCTAATGTCTTTGACATGTTCTCTTGTTCTGATTTTAAGTTCCCTGGTAGTTAACCCTATATATATCTTCCCACATGGGCCATTGGGCCTGATAAATAACCCCCCGGGAATTGCAACTCAAATGTTTCCTGATTTTATATATTCTTGTTCCGTCAAAGTTACAGAATTCTGTAGATCTAGTGTGATTAAGGCATCCCTTACACATACCACAGGGAAAAAACCCTTTTCGTTCTCCACCTACCGGTCTGGCGGGTCCTGACTTAGGGGCAACATAATGGCTTCATACTAAAGCATCCTTAAGATTTGGAGAGCGTTTTGCCACAAAAGATGGAGCTGGAGGTAATGCCTGTTTAAGGATGGGATCTACCATCAGTACTTCCCAGTGTTTCCGAATGATATTAGTCAACGTTTGCCACTGGCAATTGTGTGTTGATATGAATCTCACCTGTTTATCTTCCTTATCTCTCTTTCCTTCCATCTGTCTGTATAGTAGTTCATTCCGAGTGCTTCGTTTCGCCCTCATGTATACCCTCTTGATGTATCGGGCACTGTATCCTCTTGCTTCGAACCTACGTGTGAGGTCTTTGGCTTGATTTTCAAATGAGATATCCTCCGAGCATATTCTCCTTAATCGGAGAAACTGTCCGATAGGAATCCCTCTGATGGTTGATCTGAGGTGAGAGGAATCAGCTTGTAGGAGCGCATTCGTGGCCGTAGGTTTCCTATACACGTCGGTGCTCAAATGGCCATCCTGTGTAACCTTAATCCTCAAGTCCAAAAAATCCAAGTCCCTGCCGGTACGGAATGTTAATTTCACATTAATATCATTACTATTTAGAGTGTTCATAAACATTTGCAGTCCTTCCAAAGTACCCTCCCATAAAAAGAGAATGTCATCAATATACCTCATCCAGTTGTGAACATTGTTCACATCCTGGATGAGGTCTCCCTGAAAGATGTTTCTTTCCCATGCCCCCAAAAATAAATTGGCGTAAGCCGGGGCACAAGACGCCCCCATTGCCGTACCCTGCATTTGAAGAAAAATATTGTTGTTAAATGTAAACACATTGTGATGCAATATGAATTCCAACAAAATTAATACAAGGTCGGCAATGGGGGGATGAACACTACTGGACTGGAGAAACCATCTTGTGGCCCTAATCCCATCTGTATGACGTTTAGACGTATACAGCGCCTCCACATCCGCTGTGACCATAATGGTATTTTCCTCCACCTGTAGTTGATCAATGCGCTGGAGGGCCGCTGTGGTGTCTTTGATATACGAGGGTAACGTTGCAACTATCGGTTTTAAGACATAATCTACAATGTCCGATGCTATCTCACATAATCCCCCAATACCTGCGACTATGGGTCGTCCGGGTGGATCCAGCGAGTCTTTATGTAATTTGGGGATGATGTAGAACGTGGGGAGCCTTGGATGTAATTTCTTTATAGTATCCAATAGTTTCTTGGAGATGGTACCCTCCATAAATGCTTTCTCAAGGATGTTTACAAGTTTGTCCTGAAAGGAAGGCAAAGGATTAAACGTCATTTTTCGATAACATATAGTGTCCCCCAATAATTTATTAGCCTGCTTCTCGTACATCTGACATGGCCAGATGACGAGATTGCCCCCTTTATCTGCATGCTTGAAGACTACATCCTTCCAGGACTGTAGCTCTTCGAGCGCCATACATTCCGTTTTATCCAAGTTTGAAGGGTTCCCACATCTTCTTGCCAAATGTTCAATGTCCCTTGTGACTAATTTTGTGAACACTTCGACTGCTGGACATAAGCTTAATGCAGGGAATTTTTTGGATTTGTTATAAAGATGGCTAGGAATATTGCTCACCTCCATAGATGCATTTTCCTCTTCCAAAGCGATAAGATTTTCTAATGCCTCAATTTCCTCCGGTGTAGTAAGGACATCAGACGAACTATTCTTAAAATGTAACTTTTTCAAAATAATTTTTCTGGACAGTAGGTGGGTGTCCTTCACCGCTGTAAATGCGTCTATTCGGAAAGAGGGAGAAAAGTTGAGACCTCGTTCAAGTACTCTTTCTTGGATAGGTGAAATTTTATGCTCCGACACATTGATTACCTTAAACTGGTCCTTTTTATTTTTGTGCCTGTACGTCCTATTGAACATATCTGGAAACTGTTTTTTACGTGCACCCGTTCTCAAATTAAAGTCCCTTCGATCCTCAGTATCGCTGGCTGTAGTATGGCTTTCAGCGCCCGAGGTGCTTGATGCCACGGAGGGTTCTCTGGATCTATTCCTATTGGGGGCATCCCTTTTTCTGTTTTGCCACTTGTACACCTTATCCGTGTCATAATCCGTGACATCTCGATTAAATTTTTTGAGTTTACCCTGGCTCACCTCTTCTTCCCATTTAACAGTATCGGTCTATTTCTATCAAAGAAAGAGTGTTTTTCTCGATGAGGATTTGGATAAATTCACAGGAGCACGTGGTAGCTGCAGTTGTCCATCTTCTAATTAAGCTCTCATCCTCTAGTTCAAAAGTTGGGTACAGCTGAACCCTTAGCCCTCTTGGTACAATTTTTTGGGATAAATAGTTCTCTAGAGTGGCCCGATTCCACCACAACTTAGTTTTGCGACAGAGTATGTTTCTATAACGATGCATGATTTCCCTAAAGTCCTGCGAGACATCCGGCGAAACCGTTACGGTGCTGTGTTTAAAAATATCCAAAGCTTTAACCCGCCAAGAACTTTCTTTGGCTTTCAAATCCATCACATTGGATGGTCTAGAAAAAATAGCAACAAATAAACTAATTACATGGTATCTAGGTAAAAAAAGGGTGTTTTTTACCAAAAGCTAAAATTAGCATAATTACCATATTCTATGGACAGAAAATTGCTGTTTTAAAAAACAGCCCAATCACAAATTCAATCACCTATGTCCCAAAATTATGTAGCTGGCACTTCTAAATACAATATAATCACCGATAGTTACCCTAGGGAGTAACAATCATGAAGAGATCCAGAGTAACAGTAATTAAAGCTTTTATTGGAAAAATGTATAAAACGCATAAAAATGCCCAAGCACCCTAACATAAGGTGGAGGCTAGGTGCAATACATCATTAGATTATATCAATTGCAAGGTAGTAATGTCATCATGATGTACACATCTCAGTGCATATAGGTTGCATATAGGCTGCCTAAGCATGCCGACACTATATAGACAATACCAATGTACAAAAATCAAGATCAACAATCCCAGTAATATCTACCTGCAGGCTGCACCACTCTCCACCTCACCCCAATGCGCGTTTCGCACCGAGCTTCTTTCGGGGGCGTGTCTGGAGTGGGTAGGTGCGGGGTTTTTAAAGTGACTATCTGCCAATGGCAGGGAATATCTATAAGCATGTGACCGGGAGTAGCGTGGGACCGTAACCTGGTTACCTGAAACCTATATATAACCTATATATATAATATAACCTGGTTATATTGAATATGT
This sequence comes from Ranitomeya variabilis, assembly GCF_051348905.1. NCBI lineage: Eukaryota > Metazoa > Chordata > Amphibia > Anura > Dendrobatidae > Ranitomeya > Ranitomeya variabilis. Next base: position 426,146,247 of record NC_135236.1, read on the forward strand.
ATACCCTATCTCAGTCACAATGTGGGACAACCTGTGAAAAGGGCCTCCATTGACAAATATTAGTTTGGCAGGACCACTCTACAATCAAGAATTGTCCACTGCATAATCTGCATAGGGTTTGTAAAAATTAGCCCTATGGGCTGAGTCATGGTTGACGCAGGAAGCCACCATCCCAAGAGCCTCCATTCACAAAAAGTACTTAAGTTGAAGTAGGAATACTGTCCTGGTTTGTCCACTGCACAATGTGCATAGGGTTTGTAAAAATTAGCTCTGTGGGCTGAGTCATGGTTGATGCAGGAAGCCACCATCCCAAGGGCCTCCAATCACAAATAGTTGTTAGCCTGGAGTAGGAATACTGTCCTGGTTTGTCCACTGCACAATGTGCATAGGGTTTGTAAAAATTAGTTCTATGGGCTGAGTCTTGGTTGATGCAGGAAGCCACCATCCTAAGGGCCTCCAATCACAAACAGTAGTTAGGCTGGAGTAGGAATACTGTCCTGGTTTGTCCACTGCATAATGTTCATAGGGTTTGTAAAAATTATGGTTGACAAAGGAAGGAAATGGGTTTTTATGGGAAGGGGTTGACGTTAAAAGCAGTAGCATGAATCAGCATATTTGGTGAATTTTGGTTGGCTTGCTGTCATCTGGAGGGATTGCAAACTGGAGATATCCAACCTTGTTGAATTTAATCGGAATAAGTCAGTCTGCATTTTTCGTAGAGAGGCGTGTGCACCTATCAGTGATGATTGACGCAGCAGAACTGAAAACATGCTCTGATATCACACTAGCAGCCAGGCAGGCCAGCACCTCCAAGGTGTATAAGGAGAGGTCGAGTCAAGTGTTCAGCTTGGGCACCCAATAATTAAAGCGAACTGAAGCATCAGAAATGACGCATTTATGGTCACTTAAGCACCCCTTGACCATATTCTGCAACTTCTCCCTCCTTGGCATTGTTACAGGCACAGATAGCCCTTGCTGTTGTACTGGTTTATTGAAAATTGCCCAATTTGTACTCATTTTCCTCCATTTCTGTTGGACCTGGTGTTCGTGTCTCTCCCCATTATCCCTTGATGTTGAAAACAGCCGCTACTTCTGCCAAGAGCATTGTCTGAGGGTGACATTTTCAGCAACTGATCTACAACGACCCTCTTGAACGATTCCATTGTAAAACTCTTTGGTGACTCCAAGAGGTGAGAAGGAAATTTCTCCTCACACCATGGATCGAGAAAGGTGGCCAACCAGTATTGGTTGTTGGATAAAATGTGTATCATGCGAGGGTCTTGCCACAGACACTTACACATGAACTGTGGCATGTGAGCCAAGCTGCAAAAAGGCAAATGTTCTGTCTCCCCAAAAGTAGGAACAGTACCCATCCTCTCCTCACGCGGACTTGCCTCCTCCTCCACCTCTCCAGCCGATCTAGGCTGCACAGACATGAAACTTGGGTTGGGTGTCCTCCCTGTAGCATTCGGAGTCCCCTCGGTAGCAAATAAAAACAAGTCCTCTTCCTCATCTTCCTCCTCATCACCCAATGTTGCCTCAGAATATTGGCTGGGCTGGGTAGTATTACCCATTGTGAAATCTGGCTCCATACCAACATGCTGGGCGCTAAAAGATTCCTCTTTGAGAGTATGCAGTGATTATTTCAAGAAACACAGCAGCGGGATGGTTAAGCTGATAATAGCCTGATCACCGCTCACGAGCTGGGTGCAGTACTTAAAGTTCTTAAGAACCTCACAAATGTCAGCAATCCACACCCACTCGACAGTTGTTATGTGTGGTGGCAGACTCTCAGTCAGACGGGCATGTTTAAGCTGGAATTCAGCTACTGCCCTCTGCTGCTCACTAATACTCGCCAACATATGATACGTTGAGTTCCATCACATTGGCAGGTTGCAAATGAGTCGGTGACTTGGCAAATTTAAGCGCTTTTGCAGCATTGTAACACCAGCAAAAGCAGTAGAGGAATGGCGGAAATGGGCACTAATAAGGCGCACCTTCTCAAGTAGGTACGGCAAGGCAGGGTAACTTTTCAGAAATTTATGAACAACTAGGTTCAGCACGTGAGGCATGCATGGCACCTGTACCAGCTTGCCGACCTTTAAAGCCACCACCAGGTTATGCCCATTATCACAGATGACCAGACTGGGTTGGAGGTGCAGCAGGGAGAGGCACTAATCGGTCTGTTGTTTTAATGCTTGCTGCAGTGTGTGGTTTATGACCTAAACAAATCAGCTTCAGCAGAGCGTGTTGCCACTTTGCCAATGCGCTGATGCACAGGTCCCAGCTTGGCAGTGATGGGGAGGGTACTTCAGCAGAGGATGAGGAACAGGAGGAGGGGAGGAAGTGGAATATGAAGAGGCGGAAACATGGACAGAAGTTGGGCCCGCTATTCTTGGTGTGGGTAGAATGGGTGATGTTTCAGTTTGCACCTTTCTTCCACCCTCCACCTTGTTCATCCAGTGTGCTGTGACAGAAATGCATTGTCCCTATCCATAACTTTTCCAGGTGTCTCTTGTTAGGTGGACCTTCGCGGTTATGGCATTGGTGAGAGCAAGGTTCAGATTCTTTAACAGAAGCTTGTGTATTGCAGGGATGGCACACTGGGCAAAATAGTGGCTGCTGGGAACACTGTATTGTGGGGCAGCCACAGCCAAGAGATCAAGGAAAGACTCTGTTCCCACAATCCTAACTGACATCTCCACAGCTAGCAATTTGGCCATGTGCGAGCTTAGTACTTGTGCCTGTGGGTGCGTGGCTGGTTATTTACGCTTTCTTTCCAAGCTCTCAAGCACAGACAATTGGACGCAATTGGACACAAGAAAGTGGATCTGGTTGATGTTTCTTGTGTGAGTAACCGCAGCTCGTGGGCAGGAGGTATGATTGTCTCCTTCCTAAACAGCACTTTCTGAAGGACATAGCCCAGGTGACACGGCAGTGGTTTGACTTGCAGACACAGATTTGGTACCCTGGTGTTCCACCCACCTATTGGGGTGCTTGGCTGCCATGTGGTTTTGTATACTGGTGATGCTCAGGTTGCCTTTGACCTGGCCTCTGCTCAACTTGGTATGGCAGATGCTACAGAATGCAATGTATTTCTCTCAAGGACTTTCAGAAAAAAAATTCCACACAGCAGCTGAACGCCCCCCTTGCCCTGACTTGGTGCACAGTAGGGGTGCTCTTGGGAACTGTTCACCCAGTTCTCATTCTGGATAAATCACGACCCCTTGGTGCCTGTGTTGGTGCTATATATTCATCTTCCGCTGTGTTGTTGTGATGGCTATGCGTGTCAACGGTCCATGTTGGATCAGTGGACTCATCATCGACCACCTCATCTTCCATCTCATCCTCCTTCCCAGTTGACATTGTAGGCTGTCCTGATGGCAACTGTCTCTCATCATTATCAGTCTCCACCTCTGGAGACAGTAAATGACGTTCCTCCAAGTGGCTTTCTTCTGGCCGTAGGTCCTCGAATACTTGAGCATCACCGCACACCACCTCCTCACATCCCTCTTCAATGCTGCACGGTGACAGGCCAGAGCCAACCAAAGAATACATAGCAAACAGATCCTTGGAGTGGCCAAGCTTGGGGTCATATGTCTCTTGTGACTGATAATGGTGGGAGGAAGGAGAACAAGCTTCAGGATTGGATGGGCCAGCATTCTGTACATCGACAGTAGACTGTGTGGTCGTGAGAGATTTGTTGCTGCTTGACAAATGATTTGTCTGCTATCAGGCCTTGTCCGCTATCCAAGATAGAATCTGCTCTCGCTCTTCTGGCTTCCACACACCTTTTCGTTCCAGAATTTCTTCCAGGAACATAGTGGATGCATCAAGCTTCTTCTTACCTGACACAATTTCATGCACCACATCCATGTCCATACCCCTGTCCCTTAAAAACAGGCTTTTTTGGCATTTTGGGTTTTGCTCACAGTCTCACAGACTTTCAGATGTTGATGGCACAAGCCAAGCTGGCTGTCACAGTCAAAATAGTGGGGAAAATGGCCTGGTGTGTGCAGGCAGTAGGAAATGTTTGGACTACTGCTTTGCGTAGGTCACAATCCACCTTTTTAAGTTAACTAATGTGGACAGCAGAAGGCAGGTTCTGACCCCAAAAACAGCAGGGAAAATGGGCTGGTGCGTGCTTACTAATAATAGACAGTAGGAAATGTTTGGATTACTGCTTTGCATAGGGCACTTAACGCCTTTTCAAGTGGAATAATGTGGACAACAGAAGCCAGGCTCTGATCCCCAAAACAGTGGGGAAAATGGCCTGGTGCATGATTGGTAGCAGGCAGTAGGAAATGTTTGGATTACTGCTTTGCGTAGGGCACTAACCACCTTTTTAAGTGGACTAATGTGGACAGCAGAAGCCAGGCTCTGACTCCAAAAAAGCAGGGAAAATAGACCAGTGCTTTAACCCCTTAGGCTACTTTAACACTAGCGTCGTGCACTGCACGTCGCTATGCGTCGTTTTGTAGAAAAAACGCATCCTGCAAAAGTGCTTGCAGGATGCGTTTTTCGTCCACAGACTTGCATTAGCGACACATTGCCACACGTCGCAACCGTCTTGCGACGGTTGCGTCATGTTGCGTCGAACCATCACCACTAAAGAACATTGCATGTAATGTTTTTTGGTGCGTCGTGTCCGCCATTTCCGACCGTGCATGCGCGGCCGGAACTCCACCCCCTCCTCCCCGCACCTCACAATGGGGCAGCAGATGCGTTGAAAAACAGCATCCGCTGCCCCCGTTGTGCGGCACTTTCACTGCTTGCGTTGGTACGTCGCAATGAAGCAAATCATCATGCGTCGTACGACACTAGTGTGAAAGTAGCCTTAGTGACAGAGCCAATTTGGTACTTAATGACCGAGCCAATTTTTACAATTCTGACTACTGTCCCTTTATGAGGTTATAGCTCTGGAACGCTTTAACGGATCCCACTGATTCTGAGACATTTTTTTCGTGACATATTGTATTTCATGTTAGAGGTAAAATTTCTTCGATATTACTTGCGATTATTTATGAAAAAATGGAAATATAGAAAAAAATTAAAAAATTTAGCAATTTTCAAACTTTGAATTTTTATGCCCTTAAATCAGAGATATGTCACAAAAAATAGTTAATAAATAACATTTCCCACATGTCTACTTTACATCAGCACAATTTTGGAAACAAATTTTTTTTTGTTGGGAAGTTATAAGGGTTAAAATTTGACCAGCGATTTCTCATTTTTACAACAAAATTTACAAAACCATTTTTTTTAGGGACCAACTCACGTTTAAAGTCACTTTGAGGGGTGTACATGACAGAAAATACCCAAACTTGACACCATTCTAAAAACTACACCCCTCAAGGTGCTCAAAACCACATTCAAGAAGTTTATTAACCCTTTACGTGCTTCACAGGAACTGAAAAAATGTGGAAGGAAAAAAATGAACATTTAACTTTTTTTGCAAACATTTTAATTCAGAACCAATTTTTTTATTTTCACAAGTGTAAAAAGAGAAAATGAACCACAAAATTTGTTGTGCAATATCTCCTGAATACACCAATACCTCAAATGTGGGGGTAAACCACTGTTTAGGTGCACGGCAGAGCTTGGAAGAGAAGGAGCGCCGTTTGACTTTTTCAATACAAAATTGGCTGGAATTGAGATCGGATGCCATGTCGCGTTTGGAGAGCTCCTGATGTGACTAAACAGTGGGAACCCACACAAATGACACCATTATGGAAATTAGACCCTTTAGGGAACTTATCTAGATGTGTGGTGAGCACTTTGAACCCCCAGGTGCTTCACAGAAGTTTATACCATAGAGCCATGAAAATAAAAAAATTGCATTTTTTCTACAAAAATGAACTTTAGCCCCCAAATTTTTATTTTCACAAGGGTAACAGGAGAAATTAGACCACAACAGTTGTTGTGCAATTTGTCCTGAGTACGCCGATACCCTATATGTGTGGGTAAACCACTGTTTGGGCGCACGGCAGGGCTTGGAAGAGAAGGAGCGCCATTTGACTTTTTCAATGCTGAATTGGCTGGAATTGAGATCGGACGCCATGTTGCCTTTGGAGAGCCCCTAATGTGCCTAAACAGTAAAAAAAAACACAAGTGACACCATTTTGGAAACTAGACCCTTTAAGAAAACTTTCTAGATGTGTGGTGAGCACTTTAAACCCCCAGGTGCTTCACAGAAGATTATAACATAGAGCCGTGAAAACCAAAAATCAATTTTTTTCTACAAAAATGATCTTTTCACCCCCAAATTTTTATTTTCACAAGGGAAACAGGAGAAATTAGACCACGAAAGTTGTTGTGCAATATGTCCTGAGTACGCCAATACACAATATGTGGGGTAAACCACAGTTTGGGCGCATGGCAGAGCTTGGAAGAGAAGTTCTGTTTGACTTTTTCAATGCAGAATTGGCTGGAATTGAGATCGGACGCCATGTCGCATTTGGAGAACCCCTGATGTGCCTAAACAGTGGAAACCCCCCACAAGTGACCCCATTTTGGAAACTAGACCCATTATGGAACTCATCTAGATGTGTGGAGAGCACTTTGAACCACCAAATACTTCACAGAAATTTATAATGTAGAGCCGTGAAAATAAACAATCCTTTTTTTCGCTCAAAGATGATATTTTAGCTCACAATTTTTTATTTTCTCAAGGGTAACATGAGAAATTGGACCACAAAATTTACTGGGTAATTTATCCTAAGTACGCTGATACCTCATATGTGGGGGAGGACCACTGTTTGGGTGCATGGCAGAGCTTGGAAGGGAAAGAGCGCCGTTTTGGAATGCAAACTTTGATAGAATGGTCTGCGGAAGTTATGTTGCATTTGCAGAGCCCCTGATGTGCCTAAGCAGTAGAAACCCCCACAAGTGACCCCATTTTGGAAACTAGACCCCCCAAGGAACTTATCTAGATGTGTGGTGAGCACTTTGAACGCCCAAGTGCTTCACAGAAGTTTGACGCAGAGCCGTGAAAATAAAAAATCAATTTTTTTCCACAAAAATGATTTTTTAGCCCCTATTTTATTTTCACAAGGGTAACAGGAAAAACTGGACCCCAAAAGTTGTTGTCCAACTGGTACTTAGTACATTGATACCCCATTTGTGGGGGTAAACAACTGTTTGGGCGCACGGCAGAGCTCAGAAGGGAGAGAGCACCATTTGACTTTTTGAGCGCAAAATTGGCTGTCTCATTTGGAGAGCCCCTGATGTACCTAAACAGTTGAAACCCCCCAATTCTAACTCCAACCCTAACCCCAACACACCCCTAACCCTAATCCCAACCCAATCCATAATCCTAATCACAACCCTAACCTCAAAACACCCCTAATCCCAACCCTAACCATAACCCTAATCAAAACTCTAAACCCAACACACCCCTAATCCTATTCTCAACCCTAACCTCAAACCTAACCCTAATCCCAATACACCCCTAATCCCAACCCTAGCCTTAACCCTAATCCCAAACCTCTACCCTAATCCCAAACGTAACCCTAATGCCAACCCTAACCCTAAAGCAAACCCTAATCCAAACCCTAATCCCAACCTTAATCCCAACTATAACCCTAACTTTAGCCCCAACCCTAACTTTAGCCCCAACCCCAACCATAACTTTAGCACTAACCCTAGCCCCAACCCTAACCCTAACTTTAGCCCCCACCCTAACCCTAACTTTAGCCCCAACCCTAACCCTAGCCCCAACCCTAACTTTAGCCCCAACCCTAACCCTAGCCCTAACCCTAATTGGAAAATGGAAATACATACTTTTTTTATTTTATTATTTTTCCTAACTAAGGGGGTGATAAAGGGGGGTTATTTACTATCTTTTTTATTTTGATCACTGTGATAGGATCTCACAGTGACCAAAATAAAACAAAAGGAAGAATCTTCCTCTGCCGGACGTCAGATCACTGCAGGTGCACTGCGCATGCGCCCACCATTTTCTTCCCGGAGGAAGATGCCGGCAGCCAGGAGAAGAAGCAGGAGGACCCAGAGACACCGGTAAGTATATTCCCCTATTTCTCTGTCTCCTCTGATGTGCAATCACATTAGAGGACAGAGAATAACACACTGCATTTTTTTTTACGGTCGCTGGTAAATGGTTATTTACCGGCGATCACAAAGCAGCCGAGACCCCAAAGATCTTCCGGGTGACGGCCGGTGGGCGCACTGCACATGCACCCACCATTTTTTTGCCAGAAGATGGCGGCGCCCAAGGGGAACCACGAGGAGCACCGGGGGAGACGGGTGAGTATCGGGGGGCAATCAGGGACCCCATTTCTCTGTCCTCTGATGTGCGATCACATCGGAGGACAGAGAAATGAAAAGGCAAAAACCTTTTTTTTTGCGACCGCCGGTAAATGGTTAATTACTGGCGATTGCAACTCGGGGGTCAGTAAAAACCGACCTGAATCATGTTCTCTGGGGTCTTGGCTACCCCGGCAACTGAGACCCCAGAGAAAATCCGACTCTGGGGGCAGCTATACACTTTTTCCACAGCGCCAATAATTAATGACACTGTGGTTTAAGTACCCTTAACTGCCACCGTTAAAAGGCGTACCGGCGGTCGATAAGGGGTTAAAAAAAGGCAGCACTAAATGTTAGTACTCTATGTGCTAGAGAAATATTGCTTTGCCTCTAACAAGAGTTGTTTTAACATAGTTAGCTAGGCAGAAAAAAGACATTTGTCCATCCAGTTCAGCCTATATTCCGTCAGAATAAATCCCCAGATCTACTTCCTTCAAAAGAACCTAACAACTGTAAGATGTAATATTGGTATGCTCCAGGAAGACATCCAGGTCTCTCTTGAAACCCTCAACTGAGCTCGCCATCACCACTTCATCGGGCAAGGAATTCCAGATTCTCACTGCCCTAACAGTGAAGAATCCTCTTCTATGTTGGTGGAAAAACCTTCTCTCCTCCAGGCGCAGAGAATGCCCCCTTGTGACTGTCACCTTCCTTGGTTATACCAAGATCCTCGGAGAGATATTTGTATTGTCCCCTTATATACTTATACATGGTTAATAAATCGCCCCTCAGTCGTATTTTTTCTAGACTAAATAATCCTAATTTTGCTAATCTCTCTGACTATTGTTGTTCCCCCATCCCCTTTATTAATTTTGCTGTAATTTTTGTACTCGCTCTAGTTCCATTATATCCTTCCTGAGCAACAATGCCCAAAACTTTACACAGCACTCGATGTGCGGTCTAACCAGAGATTTGTACAGAGGCAGTATAATACTCTCATCATGTGTATCCAGACCTCTTTTAATGCACCCCATGATCCTGTTTGCCTTTGCAGCCGCTGCCTGGCACTGGCTGCTTCAGGAAAGTTTATCATTAACTAGGATCTCCAAGCCCTTCTCCATGTCAGATTTACCCAGTTGCTTCCCGTTCAGTGTGTAATGGAGATATTGATTCCTACTTCCCATGTGTATAACCTTACATTTATCATTGTTAAACCACATCTGCCACATTTTGGCCCAAGTTTCCAACTTATCCAGATCCATCTGTAGCAGAATACTATCTTCTCTTGTATTGACTGGTTCACATAGTTTTGCATCATCTGCAAATATTGATATTTTACTGTGTAAACCTTCTACGATAGTTAATAAATATGTTGAAGAGAATAGGTCCTAACATAGATCTCTGCGGTACCCCACTGGTCACTGCAGCCCAGTTAGAGAATATACCACTTATAACCACCCCCTGCTTTCTATCACTAAGTCAGTTACTTACCTATTTACACACATTTTCCCCTAGACCCAGCATTCTCATTTTGTGTACCAACCTCTTGTGTGGCACGGTATCAAATGCTATGAGTTATTCTCATAGAGATAATCCCGAATAACATCCCTCAGAAACCCTTCAAATATTTCAGTTGGACACTGGAGGAACACTTTAACCTCTCCTTACCTGACACACAATCTCTCCATCCCTGTACTCTGACTTTGTTGCGTGTCTTCAGCTCTGAAAAGAGCTATTTTTTGGAGGTATTATGGAGCTAGTGATCGGCCCCTTTAAACTGTCCCTGCTCGAGAATCTCTCCCTACTCTACACTGTCCTGGTATACACTGCAGGTAGCCCTGAAAAGGGCTTTTGTGTTATCAAGAGGCCTTAAGACTCTCCCTAGCAGCTGAGCGATCTCTCCCTATGCTTGTAGAATGCAGGCTCCAGATGCAATGTATGCAAAATGGCGGCAGCAGAGCTTCAATAGACCCTGATGCTCGGCGGCCAGCCAATCACAGTAATGCCAAAACCAAGATGTCTGCGGCATTACTGTGATTGGTTAAGAAGCCCAGCATGTTTAGTGGCTGCAAAGGAGGTGCCAAAACTGCAGGGCGGGACATCCGAATATAGCGAGGTGAGTACACACATATTTGCAATGTAACGAGTAACCTAAATACCATACTATCCATGCGAATAGTGAATAATAACCAATACACTCGCTCATCACTACTCATCACCATTCTTCCCTTTTACCTGTGAATGCTGGCTTGAAGGACAATTGTGAACTAAAAAAGGAAACTGCACCTCTGTGACACATACACAGATACATCCATTAAGCCAAGACATCCAGACAGCCAAGACATCCAGAGATCAAAAGAACTAGAGACTCTTTACAGGATAGCTGCCAAATCATTGCTCCATCATGAGTGACACAGATTTGACATTCTGAAGAATGCCAGCTAAGGTTGACCATGGCCCAAACTGGAAGAATACAGATCTGCTCAATTGATCATCGCTGAACCATGGATATGTTTGGGGTAGTCAGGATTTGGACCCACTGGTCTCCTGGCTCCATGTAGATGTTCGGAGAAGCCAGGTTGTGAACCTCCGGTCAACTGGCCTTGTACCTCAATGGACTGTCATCTTCCTAAGCTTGTTGCTACCTCATCTCTGTGTGAGCCACAGGTTGGGTAGTCAGACCTGCAAGCTTTGAATTCACAGCTGCTTTTATCCCGGCGAGTCAGAAGAAGGGTGAGACTCTGTAATTTGCACCATTTTGGGTATTGTGCTGGGACTGTTCTATGTGTTATTTGCCTGTTTTGTGGTTCAATAAAGTATTGCCACACTGTTTTACCCTCACCTTGTGTTGTCTGAGTAGCATTATACCCACAGTAAAAGGAGAGCGGGCGTCTGTGGGATGATGCCTGGTCCATATGGTTTCAGCTAGCGGACTAGGGTGCCCGCTGAATCCCTTGTTTCTCCACAACCTGCATGCCCATATAAACAACTTACGAGGGTTGATCGCACTTTCCTCGCACAGATTCCTTTGATATGCCGTTATCTGAGATTTACAGCTGCATTCAAATGTTTAACTGCAGGGATTGGAGTTCAGCTATGTTAAGCTAAGTTCACAAGTCCTGTAATCATCCATCATAAATGGATCCAGCAGCAATTCATTAACAAAAAAATTTGTGACACAACTTTATTGTCAGGATAAAAAAAAATGGTTTCAACTGGATCTGTTTTTTTAACATTAAAGTATATGGAAAACGTGTAGAAGGTGGAAGTGTGATTTATACTGTTAACAAGGAAGGTGTATTCTGAACAGCACCAGTAGTTAACAAGGATAGTAGGAGTCAATAGTTGGGACTAGCCCAGAGTGTGAGGGGATAAAGTGAAAGGACAGCAGGATCCTGTCAGGAGTCAGAAAGGACCTAGCATGCAGCAAAAGCAGACCTGAAGTCTGACTAAGAAGAGAAGCAGAACCGCATGAATGGATGTCCCTGAAGTGAGCAGAGACAATGAATAGAAACAGAGTAGAAATAAAAGTGTTAGAAGGAGTGAGTGATTCTATGGAGACAGTGCTTGTGGCAGAAGGCCTAGTGGGACAGTACAGAGTTATCTAAAAGTCAAGTGATGGAGCAGTGCTGGAAAGGAAAGCAGGACGAAGAAAGAGAGTGAACCATGTGGTAGTTCCAAGGCATCATCAAGTAGCTTCCCTAAGGGGAAAAGAATGTGGAAGGGAAAAAGGATGTGGAACTGTAGGTTGAAGCCCCCTCAGCACATGCTCATGCCAGTGCTGAGTACATGTACACAATTTTGCGCTACGTGGTTAGCAGCAATCTCACCCAGTGTATACTGAGCTCGGAGGGAAACTAAGCAGATATATTCTATTCCTGTAAAGTATGTCCGTTTCTGTTTTAATCCAACTATTTGATAAATGCCATGAAAATAAGTTTTTTTGTTTGCATCCATGCCTAAGCAATTTTATGCATGCCATTTTCTGAGCATTATCATAACATTGATGCTAACCAATTTGGTATCAGAAATAGGATACACCTGCAGAATAAAACTTGAATTCCTTGAGGATCAATTCTACATGTGGTAAAAAAGAAAATGTTAATACAGGAAGCCAAGACAGAAAACATATTATATGTGATTTCCTCAATGGATACCAGCTATTTTACTACACAATTTACATAAAAACAAACCATCTGTTTCTTCAAGTTCACCCATAGTCATTTTCAGTGGATACGTTTTCAAACAAATAGTAACTATTTAATAATAATGTCTTCATAAAGATCAAATACTCAAATAGAAGAATTATTTTAAAATTGCAGAGGAATCATACTTATCTAAGAAAATATCTATCTAGAACTAAAAAAATAGCAATTGTGGAAAGTTACTTGTTTTAGATTTAGGAGAAGTACATTATCTTCCTTTGACTTCCTACACTTCACACCAATTATTTTATTTTAGCACTAACAAATTATTTAAAATAATTGAATTTTCAATGAAAACAGCTAAAACGCTCATGGTTGTTTTGATATGTTTATTCCTAACTCATCACTAATCAGTTTACCCCTCACTAAACTCCTTCTCCATTACATCCAAAAGACAGGGGCCAGCTCACATTTCTGTCCAACTGCAACACAGAAATCTCCAGCCTGTGCCAGTCACTGAAGTGGTTGCCCATGTAGTATATAATGTGACTTAAACATTTTCCTCTCACCCACAAAGCTCTCTAGAGTACTCCCTCAAATATGTCATCACTCTATCCATGCACTCTGTTCTGCCTGTGCAGTAAAACTAATATCAACCATTAATATTTAGCAATTTCAGTCTCTAAGACATCTTGGAGCTGCACCAATTCTCTGGACTGTGCTACCCTTATAAAATCAGTTTAAATTCCAGTGACCAGAGTTTAAAATGTGCTATAAAATCATATTTTAAGCAGACTTATTACATTCCGAAATCTAATTTTACTCTTTCCCTCTTTCATTTTTCTCAGTTTCTTCTAAACTCCATGTACTCAGCAGCACTCCATATCTGTGCCTACAGAGATCGTGGTTGAGATATATATTAGATAAAGTACTCTACCATGCCAAATACAATTATATTTTGTGTCACCCCTATTATCAAAGAGACATATAGGTACGATCAGCGCTCTTTCTCCTCTTGTTTGTAGAAATATGTGTATCTGACATTGTGCATGAATATTATTTTTTTTAATTAGCTTTTATTCCATCATTTAAAACTAAAAGTGCAACGTTTCTGCCTCAACCGCTTTTTTTCAAGCAAAAATGGAAGTAGGACCTTGTTCATATTTGAATCTGAGGTTACTTAGCCATTATTTTTAAACAGTCACTGATGTTTCAATAAACTTATCTATTTGGCAGCCAGTGTACTAAATAGCAAATAGCAAAGTTGTACATCACTTTATTTATAGAAAATGTTGTCTTAGGCTAGTTTCACACTAGCGTTCGGCAGGGCTGTGGATGAAAGCCTTCTTCCTCCGTGAAGCCCCGCCCACTGCCACACCTCTTCCTTCAGCTCCGCCTATGTCTGCATGCGTCCTGCGTACCCTATCTTTAACATTGGGTACACAGGCCACGCGGATGTATGCGGATGCCTCCGCATGCGTCATTTTGAAGCTGTGTCGATTGCAACAAAGTCCTAACATGTTGCGTTTGATGCAGGTCAGCGAAGCGTCAAGACGATGCATGCAGAGGCATCCACATACATTCGCATGGCCTGCGTACCCAATGTTAAAGATAGGGTATGCAGGACGCATACCGATGTAGGCGGAGCTGAAGGAAAAGGCGCAGCAGTGGGCGGGGCTTAACGGAGGAACTACACAGCCCTCTGCCAACCCCCTCGTCCGCAAATGTGAAACGAGCCTTGTCCACAGCCTTTACCCCTCCCCCACATATTCATCAGTAAAATGCCTGGTCTCCTCATTTGCAAACCTGCTCTGCTGCACCATCATAGTCAATTTTTCAGTTTTTCTTATTTTTCTATATTGCATATATTGCAATAGGCTACTTTGTGCTTTATGTTTTACTTTTTGCAGTAGTTCAAAGAAGATTTCACTATCTGCACTAATTCCTCTGTCTACTAACATTTAGGACAACATGAATGTACAGAGATGAGTTGGAGTATAGCTACACATATACTGTAGTCACAGCCAAAAGTTTTAAGACTGACAAATTTTAGTTTTCTTTTGCTGAGTCAGTTTTTATTGCCGTGGTTTGCATTAACTCTGGACTGTTATGAAGAACAATCAGATGAATTGGAAAATATTGTAAAGTCATTCTTTGCCATAAAAGTTACCTTTATCACAAAACTGAATTTCTGCCCTGATACAAAATTATCTGCTCACATAATTTCAGTGAAACTGTTAACAAGGATAGGCAGCTCATGTCACTGCTGATTGAATTAGATGAGCAGACTAGTTACTTTAACCCCTTAATGACCAAACCAATTTTTTTAAATCTGACCAGTGTCACTTTATGTGGCAATAACTCTGGAATTCTTCAACAAATTGAGACTGGCACATTATAATTTATGGTAATGGTAAATTTAGGTTGATATGTTTTGTATTTATAAAAAATATCAAAAATTTGACAAAAATCTAAAACATGTGCCATTTTCAAACTTTGAATGATTATCCTTTTAATCCAGACAGTCATACCATAGCAAAACATTAATAAAAAACATTTCCCACATGTCGGCTTTACATCAGCACCATTTGTAAAATGTTATTTTATTTTGCTTGCATTTTCAGAGGTTTAAAAATGTAGCAGAAATTTTTCATTTTATTCAAGGAAATGTACAATATTTATTTTTTTAGACACCTATCCAGGTTTGAAGTGCCTTTAGGGTTCCCATATATTGGAAAACTCCCAAAAGTGACACCATTTTAAAAACAGCACCCCCTGACATATTGAACTGCTGTCAGGTAGTTTATTAACCCTTCAGGTGATTTTCAGGAATTCATGTGTGACATGACAGGAATGAAAAATTGTGTTTTTACCACCTAAATGTCGCTAACTTCTGAACAGGCCACTATAGCTGGCACACTCTAAGGCCGCTATTCTATTTGGCCATGAATTGCCATGGCAAACATCAGGACAGCACAATCATGATTTCTGGGTGCCGACGGGGTTAAATTGGAAGCCCCCATACTCTGTTAACCATTTATATGAGGTAATCACTTTTGACAGCAGCATCTAAGGGGTTAAACAGATATGGACGGTGACAACACTGATTGTGGCTGATGCAGCAAGTTGTCAGGTATGGTGTACAGCCGACAGCTGCTTTATTGTCACCTGTATGGGGAGGCTAGTCTCTTATATCTCAGCTCAGTAAAAAGACGTATTGGTGGTCATTAAGGGGTTAACCAATTCAGGCCCGAGTCTGTTTTCCCCTTCATGACCAAGCCAGGTTTTACAATTCTAACCAGTGTCATTTTATGTAGTATAAACTCAGGAACACTTTAATGGATCCCACTGATTCTGAAATAATATATTCTTGACATATTGTACTTTATGATAGCAGTTTTACATGTCTTCCTTTGGCATGCGTTTATTTGTGAAAAAAGAGATGTCTACTTCACACATGTCTACTTTACATTAACACAATTTTTTAAACATAATTTTTTTGTTAGGAAGTTAGAAGGGTTACAAGTTGATCAGTGATTTCTCATTTTTACAACAAATTTTACAAAACCATTTTTTTAGGGACCACATCACATTTGAAGTGACTGATGGGTCTATATGATAGAAGATACCCAAAAATGACACCATGCTAAAAACTGCACCACTCAAGGTGCTCAAAACTGCTAAAAGTTTATTAACCCTTCAGGTGCTTCACGGGAACTGAAGCAATGTGGAAACAATATTCAAATTTTGAGACCGTGGCTAGGACACTTCTCAAGTCTTAAGGCCCCGTCTCACATAGCGAGATCGCTAGCGAGATCGCTGCTGAGTCACGAATTTTGTGACGCAACAGCGACCTCCATAGCGATCTCGCTATGTGTGACACGTACCAGCGATCAGGCCCCTGCTGCGAGATCGCTGGTCGTGTCGGAATGGCCTGGACCTTTTTTTGGTCGTTGAGGCCCCGCTGACATCGCTGAATCGGTGTGTGTGACACCGATCCAGCGATGTCTTCACTGGTAACCAGGGTAAACATCGGGTTACTAAGCGCAGGGCCGCGCTTAGTAACCCGATGTTTACCCTGGTTACCAGCGTAAATGTAAAAAAAAAAAAACACTACATACTCGCCTTTCGGTGTCCAGGTCCCTTGCCGTCTGCTTCCTGCTCTCACTGACTGCCGGCCGTACAGTGAGAAGTGAGAGCACAGCAGTGACGTCACCGCTGCGCTCTGCTCTCACTGTACGGCCGGATCTCAGTGAGAGCAGGAAGCAGACGGCAAGGGACCTGGACACCGAAAGGCGAGTATGTACTGTTTGTTTTTTTTGGTAACCAGGGTAAACATCGGGTTACTAAGCGCGGCCCTGCGCTTAGTAACCCGATGTTTACCCTGGTTACCCGGGTGCTGCAGGGGGACTTCGGCATCGTTGAAGACAGTTTCAACGATGCCGAAGTCGTTCCCCTGATCGTTGGTCGCTGGAGAGAGCTGTCTGTGTGACAGCTCCCCAGCGACCACACAGCGACTTACCAACGATTACGGCCAGGTCATATCGCTGGTCGTGATCGTTGGTAAATCGCTTAGTGAGACGGGGCCTTTAATCTCATTGAGAACCTTTTGTGAATCCTCAAAAAGTGAGTGAACAAACAAAAACACAGAAGTTGTGATAAACTCCAAGTACTGACTGATTAGGGAAGAATGGGTTGCTATTTGTCAGTATTTGCCCCAGAAGCTGATATCCAGTATGCCAGGCTAAATTGCAGAAGTCTTGAAAAAAACAGGGTCAACACTATAATATTAACCCCTTAGTGACAGAGCCAATTTGGTACTTAATGACCGAGCCAATTTTTACAATTCTGACCAGTGTCAGTTTATGAGGTTATAACTCTGGAACGCTTTATCGGATCCCGCTGATTCTCAGATTGTTTTTTCGTGACATGTTGTACTTCAAGATAGTGGTAACATTTCTTCGATATTACTTGCGATTATTTATGAAAAAAATGGAAATATGGCGAAAATTTTTAAAATTTTGAAATTTTCAAACTTTGTATTTTTATGCCCTTAAATCAGAGAGATATGTCACAAAAAATAGTTAATAAATAACATTTCTCACATGTCTACTTTACATCAGCACAATTTTGGAAACAATTTTTTTTTTTGTTAGGGAGTTATAAGGGTTAAAAGTTGACCAGCAATTTCTTATTTTTACAACACCATGTTTTTTTTAGGGACCACATCACCTTTGAAGTGATTTTGAGGGGTCTATATGATAGAAAATAACCAAGTGTGACACCATTCTAAAAACTGCACCCCTCAAGCTGCTCAAAACCACATTCAAGAAGTTTATTAACCCTTTACGTACTTCACAGGAACTAAAACAATGTGGAAGAAAAAAATGAACATTTAACTTTTTTTTGCAAACATTTTACTTAAGAACCATTTTTTTTAATTTTCACAAGTGTAAAAACAGAAATTTAACCACAAATTTTGTTGTGCAATTTTTCCTGAGTACGCCGATACCCCATATGTGGAGGTAAACCACTGTTTGGGCACACCGCAGAGCTTGGAAGTGAAGGAGCACCGTTTGACTTTTTCAATGCAGAATTGGCTGGAATTGAGATCGGATGCCATGTCGCGTTTGGAGAGTCCCTGATGTGCCTAAACAGTGGAAACCCCCCACAAGTGATACCATTTTGGAAACTAGACCCCTTAAGGAACTTATCTAGATGTGTGGTGAGCACTTTGAACCCCCAAGTGCTTCACAGAAGTTTATAACGTAGAGCCGTGAAAATAAAAAATCTAATTTTTTCTACAAAAATGATCTTTTTGCCCCAAAATTTTTATTTTCACAAGGGTAACAGGAGAAATTAGACCACAAAAGTTGTTGTGCAATTTCTCCTGAGTACGTTGATACCCCATATATGGGGGTAAACCACTGTTTGGGCGCATGGCTGAGCTCGGAAGCAAAGGAGCGCCATTTGACTTTTCAATGCAAAATTGACTGGAATTGAGATCAGACGCCATGTCGCGTTTGGAGAGCCCCTGATGTGCCTAAACAGTAGAAATCCCCCAAAAGTGACCCCATTTTGGAAACTAGACCCCCCATGGAACTTATCTAGATGTGTAGTGAGAACTTTGAATGCCCAAGTGCATCACAGAAGATTATAATGCAGAGTCGTGAAAATAAAAAATATATATTTTTTAACAATAAAGATTTTTTAGCCCCCAAGTTTTTATTTTCACAAGGGTAACTAGAGAAATTGGACCCCAAAAGTTGTTGTCCAATTTGTCCTGAGTATGCTGGTACCCCATATGTGGGGGTAAACCACTGTTTGGGCGCACGGCAGAGCTCGGAAGGGAAGGAGCGCCATTTTGGAATGCAGACTTTGATAGAATTGTCTGCGGGCGTTATGTTGCGTTTGCAGACCCCTAATGTACCTAAACAGTAGAAACCCCCAACAAGTGACCCCATTTTGGAAAATAGACCCCCCAAGGAACTTATCTAGATATGTGGTGAGAACTTTGAATGCCCAAGTGCTTCACAGAAGTTTATAATGCAGAGTAGTGAAAATAACAAATATTTTTTTCCCACAAAAAAAGATTTTTTTAGCCCCCAAATTTTTATTTTCACAAGGGTAACAAGAGAAATTGGACCCCAAAAGTTGTTGTCCAATTTGTCCTGAGTATGCTGGTACCCAATATGTGGGGGTAAACCACTGTTTGGGCGCACGGCAGAGCTCGGAAGGGAAGGAGCGCCATTTTGGAATGCAGACTTTGATAGAATTGTCTGCGGGCGTTATGTTGCGTTTGCAGACCCCTAATGTACCTAAACAGTAGAAACCCCCACAAATGACCAAATTTTGGAAACTAGACCCCCTAAGGAACTTATCTAGATATGTGGTGAGAACTTTGAAAGCTCAAGTGCTTCACAGAAGTTTATAATGCAGAGTAGTGAAAATAAAAAAATATTTTTTTTTCCAACAAAAAAGATTTTTAGCCCCCAAGTTTTTATTTTCACAAGGGTAACAGGAGAAATTGGACCCCAAACGTTGTTGTCCAATTTATCCCGAGTACGCTGATGCCCCATATGTGGGGGTAAACCACTGTTTGGGCGCACGGCAGAGCTCAGAAGGGACGGAGTACCATTTGACTTTTTTAGCGCAAAATTGGCTGTCGTGTTTGGAGACCCCCTGATGTACCTAAACAGTGGAAACCCCCAAATTATAACTCCAACCCTAACTCCAACACACCCCTAACCCTAATCTCAACCTGATCCATAATCCTTATCACAACCCTAACGATAATCACAACCCTAACCCCAAAACCCCTAATCTCAACCCTAACCATAACCCTAATCAAAACCCTAAATCCAACACACCCCTAACCCTAATCCCAACCCTAACCCTAATCCCAACCCTAATCCCAAACGTAACACTAATCCCAACCCTAATCCAAACCCTAACCCTAATCCCAACTCTAACCCTAACTTTAGCCCCAACCCTAACTTTAGCCCCAACCCTAACCATAACTTTAGCCCCCGTCGTCACAAAAAAAGTTCAATGTAACCTTTTTTTTGTACGTCGCGTCCGCCATTTCCGCGCATGCGTGGCCGTAACTCTGCCCCCTCCTCCCCAGGACATAGACTGGGCAGCGGATGCGTTGAAAAACTGCATCCGCTGCCCACGTTGTGCACAATTTTCACAACGTGCGTCGGTACATCGGGCCGACGCATTGCGACCGCCACGTACCGACGCAAGTGTGAAAGAAGCCTAATGCTACTTTCACACTAGCGTTGTACTCGGCCCATCGCAGTGTGTCGGGCCGACGTACCGACGCTAGCGTTGTAAGCACCGCACAACGGGTGCAGCGGATGCTGTTTTTTCAACGCATCCGCTGCCCCATTGTGAGGTGCGGGGAGGCGGGGGCGGAGTTCCGGCCACGCATGCGCGGTCGGAAATGGCGGACACGTCGCACAAAAAAGTTACATGTAGTTTTTTGTGTCGACGGTCCGCCAAAGCACGACGCATCCGTCGCACGACGGATGCGACATGTGGCAATCCGTTGCAATGCGTCGCTAATGCAAGCCAATGGAGAAAAAACGCATCCTGCAAGCACTTTTGCAGGATGCGTTTTTTCTCCAACGACGCATTGCGACGAAAGCCAAAAAACGCTAGTGTGAAAGTAGCCTAACCCTAACCCTAGCCCTAACCCTAACCCTAACTCTAACCCTAACCCTAACTCTAACCCTAACCCTAACCCTAACCCTAACTCTAACCCTAACCCTAACTCTAACCCTAACCCTAACCCTAACCCTAACTCTAACCCTAACCCTAACCCTAACTCTAACCCTAACCCTAACTCTAACCCTAACCCTAACCCTAACCCTAACTCTAACCCTAACCCTAACCCTAACTCTAACCCTAACGCTAACCCTAACCCTAATTTTAGCCCCAACTTGTCTTCTCCTGCCGGCCGGCAGATGGCAGCAGATGGCGGGCGCACTGCGCATGCGCCCGCCATGATGAAAAAGCTGGCTGGCAGGAGAAGACAGAAGAGGACCCAGGGACCCCGGGTGAGTATATTAGGGTCCCCGAATCCCCCTATTTCTCTGTCCTCTGATGTGCGATCACATCAGAGGACAGAGAAATAACTTTTTTGCGGTCGCCGGTAAACTGTTAATTACCGGCGATCGCAAAGCAGGGGTCGGTGCAAACCGAACCCGATCATGTTCTTTGGGGTCTCGGCTACCCCCGGCAGCCGAGACCCCAAAGATCTTCCGGGTGCCGGGCGGCGGGCGCACTGCGCGTGCGCCCGCCATTTTTTCCCGGAAAAAAGATGGCGGCGCCCATGGGGAGACACGAGGAGCACCGGGGGAGGTAGGTGAGTATTGGGGGTCTATTGGGGGCCATCGGGGACCACATTTCTCTGTCCTCCGATGTGCGATCACATCGGAGGACAGAGAAATTAAACGGCAAATCGCGTTTTTTTTTTGTTGCGACCGCCGGTAAACGGTTAATTACCGGCGATCGCAACTCGGGGGTCGGTAAAAACTGTTGTGATTCGGTTCGTGGGCTCCCCCGGTGGTCTCTTGTGGTACTGGTGTCCTGCAAGCTTTGCCTTCTCAGTTCACCTGTTCCTATCAGGATGTGGGAGTATCCTATTTAACCTTGCTCCTCAGTCATTCTAATGCTGGCCATCAATGTATCCAGAGTGATTCTGTTGCATGTTCCTGCTCCCAGTTTTCTGCTCAGCTAAGTTGGACACTTTAGTCCTTAAGTCTATTTTTGTATGTTTTGTCCAGTTTGCACTTATGTGAATCTCTGCAGCTGGAAGCTCTTGTTGGGCTGAAATTACCACTCCAGTGGCATGAGTTGTCACATGAGTTAAGGTAATTTCAGGATGGTGTTTTGAAGGGTTTTGCAGCTGACCGCGAAGTCCTCTGTTGTATCTTTCTGCTATTTAGTTAGCGGGCCTCTCTGTGCTAAATCTGCTTTCATACTACGTGTGTCTTTTCATCTGCTCTCACCGTTATTATATGTGGGGGGCTGCTATCTCCTGTGGGGACATTCTCTGGAGGCAAGCCAGGACTGTGTTTTCTTCTACCAGGGGTAGTTAGTTCTCCGGCTGGCGCGCGGCATCTAGAGACAACGCAGGAATGCCCCCTGGCTACTTCTAGTGTGGTGTGTAGGTTTAGCATCGCGGTCAGCTCTAGTTTCCATCACCCGAGAGCTTGTCCGTTTATTCTGTGCCAGCCTGATGTTTCTCTTCCTTTTCAGGTGGAAGTTGATGCTTCCGAGATCGGAGCGGGGGCGGTTTTGTCGCAGAAAAGTTCAGATTGTTCAGTGATGAGACCTTGTGCGTTCTTTTCTCGAAAATTTTCGCCCGCCGAGCGAAATTATGACGTCGGTAATCGGGAGCTTTTGGCGATGAAGTGGGCATTCGAGGAGTGGCGTCATTGGCTTGAGGGTGCTAAACATCAGGTGGTGGTCTTGACTGATCACAAAAATTTGATTTATCTTGAGTCGGCCAGACGTCTGAATCCTAGACAGGCGCGCTGGTCATTGTTTTTCTCCCGGTTTAATTTTGTGGTTTCGTATCTGCCAGGTACTAAGAATGTGAAGGCGGATGCCCTTTCTAGGAGTTTTGAACCTGATTCCCCTGGTGATTCTAAACCTACGGGTATTCTTAAGGATGGGGTGATATTGTCTGCTGTCTTCCCAGACCTGCGACGTGCTTTACAAGAGTTTCAGGCGGATCGGCCTGATCGTTGTCCGCCTGGTAGATTGTTTGTGCCGGATGAGTGGACCAATAGAGTCATCTCGGAGGTTCATTCTTCTGCGTTGGCAGGTCATCCGGGAATTTTTGGTACCAGAGATTTGGTGGCTAGGTCCTTCTGGTGGCCTTCCCTGTCTCGGGACGTGCGTAATTTTGTGCAGTCTTGCGATGTTTGTGCTCGGGCCAAGCCTTGTTGTTCTCGGGCTAGTGGGTTGTTGTTGCCCTTGCCTGTTCCTAAGAGGCCTTGGACACACATCTCTATGGATTTTATTTCTGATCTCCCTGTTTCTCAGAAGATGTCCGTCATTTGGGTGGGGAGAATATCGTTTCCGACAGGGGATCCCAGTTTGTGTCCAGATTTTGGCGGGCGTTTTGTGCCAGGATGGGCATTGATTTGTCTTTTTTGTCTGCATTTCATCCCCAGACAAATGGCCAGACGGAACGTACTAATCAGACCTTGGAGACTTATTTGAGGTGTTTCGTGTCTGCTGATCAGGATGACTGGGTCTCCTTTTTGCCGTTGGCTGAGTTTGCCCTTAATAATCAGGCCAGTTCTGCCACTTTGGTCTCCCCTTTCTTTTGCAATTCAGGGTTCCATCCTCGTTTTTCATCTGGTCAGGTGGAGTCTTCGGATTGTCCTGGAGTGGATACCATGGTGGATAGGTTGTGACCACTTTTCTAAGATGGTTCATTTGGTGCCCTTGCCCAAGCTGCCTTCCTCATCTGAGTTGGTGCCCCTGTTTTTTCAGAATGTGGTTCGGCTGCATGGTATTCTGGAGAAAATCTTGGACTCCCGTGTTTCCAGACGGAGACTTCAATATCTGGTGAAATGGAAGGGCTACGGTCAAGAGGATAATTCTTGGGTTACAGCTTCTGATGTTCATGCTTCTGATTTGGTCCGTGCCTTTCATAGGGCTCATCCAGATCGCCCTGGTGGTTCTTGTGAGGGTTCGGTGCCCCCTCCTTAAGGGGGGGGGTACTGTTGTGATTCAGTTCGTGGGCTCCCCCGGTGGTCTCTTGTGGTACTGGTGTCCTGCAAGCTTTGCCTTCTCAGTTCACCTGTTCCTATCAGGATGTGGGAGTATCCTATTTAACCTTGCTCCTCAGTCATTCTAATGCTGGCCATCAATGTATCCAGAGTGATTCTGTTGCATGTTCCTGCTCCCAGTTTTCTGCTCAGCTAAGTTGGACACTTTAGTCCTTAAGTCTATTTTTGTATGTTTTGTCCAGTTTGCACTTATGTGAATCTCTGCAGCTGGAAGCTCTTGTTGGGCTGAAATTACCACTCCAGTGGCATGAGTTGTCACATGAGTTAAGGTAATTTCAGGATGGTGTTTTGAAGGGTTTTGCAGCTGACCGTGAAGTCCTCTGTTGTATCTTTCTGCTATTAAGTTAGCGGGCCTCTCTGTGCTAAATCTGCTTTCATACTACGTGTGTCTTTTCATCTGCTCTCACCGTTATTATATGTGGGGGGCTGCTATCTCCTGTGGGGACATTCTCTGGAGGCAAGCCAGGACTGTGTTTTCTTCTACCAGGGGTAGTTAGTTCTCCGGCTGGCGCGCGGCATCTAGAGACAACGCAGGAATGCCCCCTGGCTACT
Source organism: Ranitomeya variabilis (assembly GCF_051348905.1). Lineage (NCBI taxonomy): Eukaryota > Metazoa > Chordata > Amphibia > Anura > Dendrobatidae > Ranitomeya > Ranitomeya variabilis. Next base: position 426,170,524 of record NC_135236.1, read on the forward strand.
TCTAGTGTGGTGTGTAGGTTTAGCATCGCGGTCAGCTCTAGTTTCCACCACCTGAGAGCTTGTCCGTTTATTCTGTGCTTCTGATGTTTCCTTGCCATTGGAAACCATAACAGAAAACCCCCCGAATCATGTTCTCTGGGGTCTCGGCTACCCTCGGCAACCGAGACCCCAGAGAAAATCCGACTCTGGGGGGCGCTATACACTTTTTCCACAGCGCCGTTAATTAACGGCGCTGTGGATTAAGTACCCTTAGCGGCCGCCGTTAAAAGGCGTATCGGCGGTCGTTAAGGGGTTAAGTCTTTGCATAAAACTCATGTACTTGTTAACAAAAATGTAAAAACTTTAGAAACGTTTCAATTGTTCTTCAGCACCCATAGAAACATCATATTTTCCAAAAGATCTAAAGAAGATCTAAAAACACTAAAGCTGCAAACTTTGTGAAAACCAATATTTGTGTCGGTCTTAAATCTTTTTGCCGTGACTGTAGGTATAGGGACACAAAACACAACTATCCATGTTGCTCCATCTCTACTCTCTCACCAGTCATACAAAAATCGCAGAAAGGAGGGCTTTCTGCTAAGATATGGAATCGCATTGATTACTGTAATAAGGGCATGAAAGCTGCACAGACTAAGTAACTGCCCACTAAAAGAGTGGGTGGCTGGTAACTGTGCTACAATTTGGAGGTTAACTTCATGAAAATAATCCACGTATGAGCTCCAAAACCAATCAGGAGGACAGAATAAACTATAATCTATGCATTTAATTCATATTTTCATGAAATGACCGGTGTACACTATAACGTAATACACTTTCTGTAAAATGTAGACACCATTCAGTCAATCAGGTAAATTGGGCACTGTTTGTATCCGTCATAAAGGATTATGCATTAGTTCTGTTTTTTGGTTACTATAACAGAATCAATTGGCACCTATGTAATGTACATATGTAAATAAAATGAGAAAACAAAATTGAATAAAACCCTATAAGGAAATATTGTATTTATTTTTACATATTTATAATAATAATAAAACAAATAATAATAATAATCCAAATACGATTTGTATATTCCATTTTTAACCCCTTTCCGACATCGGGCGTAATAGTATGCCGATGTCGGACTCCCTCCCTCTGATGTGGGCTCCGGTGCTGAGCACATCTTTTGAACAGCTGACATGTGCCTCTAACAGCCGCAGGTGGAATCGCGACCCACCCACGGCTGGTAACTAGTTAAATGCCGCTATCAAACTCTGATTTAAATGCAATAACAGGCGATCAAAAGTTTGTATCTGCACCAAAATGGTATGATTAAAAACGTCAGCTCAGCATGCAAAAAAATAAGCCCTCACAAAATGTATTCTAACACTATAAGGATATGAGGGGTGCAAACAACAGTATGGAAATATGTCTCCATGTGGGTTTACACCGGCACTCCCCTCCCAGCCAACTTACTGTCCAGGGAACTGCAGCCAGTCTCAATCACATAAATTGGAATATGCTGCAGAAAACAGTAAGGTCTACACTAGAGTTCCATGTTGTTTTATTCTCAAAATTGGTGTTGACTCCAGAATTCAGACCCCAATCAATCCCATTTTTTGGCAAGATGACTTTATGACGCTGTAAGCCCCCTTTAATTGGATTGCTACGAAACTGAATGAATGGTGAGTTAAGGAACATTTACACTGCAAGATAATGAAGGAGTGTTGTTAAATACTCTAATTTCATGATTTGATTATCTTGCTGTGTAAACAGGCTACTGGCCACTCGATGAATAAGCAAAATGCTTGTTCTAATATTAAATGGGTGGCCAGTGGGAGGAGCTGCCTGCAGGTTTTTTTTCAATGATATATATAATATTCATTATTCATTATGTAAAACAGAGGGCAGGTCAGTGAGGATCAGTGACCTGTAAGAAGCCATACACATGAATACCTAATCAGAGAACCACATGAAGACCTCCCACAGGCTTCCCTGGAGCACACACATATCATTAACTCAAAACTGAAAATAAAGATTAAAAAACAACCACAAGATGGATTTCATCTACCAAGGTATCATTCTAATCAGTATAACTGTGCCAACCTGACACTGTCTGTAGGTTACTGAGCACAATCCTGCTGACAGGTTCCCTTTAACCAAATCATCTTTCTCACCCATACAATCTCCCACTTTTTTTTTTATAAATAATGCATGTTTTAAAATATATATGATTTAAAATTGAAATTACACAAAATGTATTAATATACTGTATATACATATATTGTTGATTTTTTAATTGGTTTGTGTTGTCATTTTTTGAGACCTATAATTCTTTTTATTTTCCTGTATGCGAAGTAACAGCTTGTCTGCAGGGTTAATGTCTATATGTACATTTTTATCTCTTCTCATTACTCTTGTATTATACAATGCAGTTGTCAAGTCGGACGCTATTCACACTAGGGCGTCCGACAGACAGCGGTAATTCCACATTTGTCCACTATACGCTCAGTGGCGCCGGCTAGATTTTTATCCAGGTTGCCCAGGGTTAATCTAGCTGGTACTCGGGTTGGAGGCTGGGTCACGCCCACAGCCTTTAAGTAGTATTGCTGGACTTTGGGCGTCGCCGATTATAGCTTGTGCCTCGTGCCTAGTGATTCCGGTCTGAAGTGGTGGTCTTGGAGAAGAAATATCGTATCTGGTGGTGCATTATCCTTTGTTATATTTCTCCTTCCTATATTTGTATTTGTTTTGCCCTGGGCACATTATTGTGTTTTCCTGTGTGTCTGCGGCGTGGTACGTTTTTTTAGTTTTCCCTGTCTGTGCTTTCTGTGGGGGTTTGTGTGTGGTCTATTCACTGGGTGGCGGGTGGTGGTTTCAGCATAGGGCTGAAACAGGAGTCAGGGCCAGGCCTGGGGGCCCAGACAAGCACACCATTAGTGTAAATTCTGGGAGAGGGACAGACAGGGTTTTCCCTAGTCTGAGGGATATCGCAGGGGTCCGGGTAACCAGCCTTAGCCTACCTAGTCTCCCCGTGACAGCAGTACGTTGCAGCATATTATGAAATTATCAATCTCCTTTTAAAATCAGACACAAGCTGAGGTTCGAAGGAGTACAAACATGGTGGTGACAGGGGCTTTCAGCAGGTCTGGGCTGCATAGCAACACCATTAGCAACCTATGTTCGCATTTGGTGGAGGGAAAGTTATGGTAGGGTGAATGATTTGCCCCCCTCACCCCCCCCCCCACTATGACCTATAACACTATAACAACTTACCACTTACAGTTTGAGGATTTGACATCCAAACTTTGTTGAGCAATATCAACAATCTCAAAGTTACAAGTCCATCTCCAGAGATCTTGATGTTCCTTTGTTCATGGTGCACAACATAATCAAGAAAATTACAACCGATGGAACTGTAGCTAATCTCCCTGGACGTGGACAGCAGAGAAAAAATTGATGAAATGCTGCAGTGCAGGATAGTCTGGATGGTGGATAAGCAGTCCAAATCACGTTCCAAAGAAATTTAAGCTGTCCTGCAGGCTCAGGGTGCATCAGTGTCAGTGCAAACTATCCATCAACATTTGAATGAAATGAAACACTATGATAGGAGACCCAGAAGGACCCCATTGATGACACAGATGCATAAAAAAGCTACACTGCAGTTTGCCAAAACTAGTAAGCCAAAATCCTTCTGGGAAACTGTCTAGAGCGTTTTGGTAAAGCACATCATCTACTGTTTATCAAAAACAAAATGAGGCCTACAAAGAAAAGAAGACTGAACCTACAGTCCATTATGGTGGAGGTTCAAAGATGTTTTAGGGTTGTTTTGCTGCCTCTGATATTGGGTGAGTTGACTGTGTGCAAAGCAATATGCAATAATAAAATTTGGAACAATCTCCAGGGTGCCAACACTTTCGACCATGACTGTAAATACTGCTGTCACCTGTAATAAGATTCATGTTTGTGGACATTTACATTACATTGACCACCCACTGTATGCCTGCAATGTAATTTCCCAGGCACATAAGATTGTTGCTCTAAGAGACAGCAGTGGCATGGAAAACATGATTCCTGATGAGAATTTCACACCTATTGAAAAGTAAAAAATCAATACTTGTATTGCAGGTAGTTCTGCCAGCATTGGCTGTCGAATTGTAATACCACTTTACCATTCCTATTGAAACAGGTGTGTTTTTATTCTGCATTATTTATTAGAGCTCATCTATACAGTACCTTGTAATTTATATTATATTGATGTGTATTGTAATTCATGATTGTTTGCTCAGGATATTGTATTAATATAGCTGAATGGAAAGGGGGATGTTAATTAAAGATTTACATGTTCAGAATTTGATTTTGCGCTACAAGACTGGAATGTATGCAGCTTCTGCTCATGGATATTATGTACAGTTGGGTACATGTGCCACTTCAGCTCTTTACCTGCTAAAAAATATATAAGCATTGAATTTATGGAGTGTTTTATTTTACATGAATATTTTTGCAATTCAGATTTATAACTATAGTATAATTAAATTGCATAGTTGGATTTCTGGATTATTTTCCCAATATTATTTATTATTTATAAGCTGTGCAGATCCAGTAAAATGCAGTGTTGCATTAGCAAATGATACATACAGAAAGTGTCACTTAAACTCAACCTGAAATACAAAGTAAGCACATAGCCTTTTAGGGGAAATATTCCCAATAAAAAATCACACCTGTAGGGCACAGCTAGATAGCTGTATAACATGTATGATGATTGCATCGCAATGCTTGGACTGGCCGGCGGATCTCCAGTCCCGAGTGTGACTGCCTGTATTTCTATGCAGCTGTCACGCTTGGTTCAGGAGAACCGCCAGCCAGTCCATGCACTGCAATATGATCATCTTCCGTATTAGTTGGCCATCTGACTGTACCCTTCGAGTTCTGCTCTGCTAAGCTCAAGTTTAATCAAATAAGTTAACTAGGGTGCTTGGTGCATCCTTATTGTGGCCAAGAGCCTCTGTGCACTGTCTGCCCCACTGATTTCATATGCCAGCCTCCCTCACTGGTGATTGACAGCCCTGGATTGCCTGAGCTTTCTCTGTAGACAATACCCACTGCAGACAAGCCAGTGGTGTCAATCACCAGTTAAGGAGGCAAGGAAATGCAAAACCAATCAGCGAAACCATACAATGAGCTTCAGAGACAGTGGTCGGAACACTGAAGATTCAATTTTTAAAGGTGCTATATATCTTATACAAGTACAGTCATGGCTGAAAGTGTTTGCACCTTTAAAATTATTCCAGAAAATTAAGTATTTCTCTCAGAAAACTATTACAATTAAACATGTTTTGTTATACACATGTCTATTTCCTTTGTGTGTATTGGAGCAGCACCAAAAATAGGGAAAAAAGGCAAATTGTACATCATTTCACAAGCACCACTCCAGTGTGTTTTGTTTTTTTTCAGCTCTGGAGTGGTTCTTCTAATGTAAGGTCCCTGCCGCCGGTCTTATACTTACCCTTTTTTCGACGTAATTCTGCAATGATGAGTGGGCCAAAATTCCTCCAGAGCATTGTAAAAGACTCATTGCCAGTTATTGCAAACACTTGATTGCAGTTGTTGCTGCTTAGGGTGGACCATCCAGTTATTTGGTTTATGAGGCAATCACTTTTTCACACAGGGTCCTGTAGGTTTGGATTTCTTTTTCCCTTAATAATACAGACCTTCATTTAAAAACTGCATTTTGTGTTTACTTGCTATCTTTGTCTAGTATTTGTGGAAAAAGAAAAAAAAGAGCATGAAGCGCACATCCCAAAATCATACGTTGATCTAAAGCCGCTAGGCAAAAATTTAAATACTGAATATGAGGTTTTCAGTTTAACATTCTGATCAGACTGTATGAAGCCCAATGCCCCTTCACGGCAAACCTCGTAGTGGGTCCTAACGCCCTAACGGAGCGGAGCCGTGCGGCGACCACCGCCGAAGCGGCCATGCACCAGCAGGGCGGACGGCCTGTTGCCCCACAGCACCCATGCTGCGAGACTGAGCCCCCAAGACTCCAGACCGCGCCGCCCCACCAGCACAAAGCCACAGCAACAATGGCCGCCACACAGCACCAGCACCAAAATGAAGGGAGCATTTAAACTCACCTTCCTCCAGCTCTTCAGTGAGAGCCAAAATGGGATAGACCCCTTACTTTGCTGTCTCCTGCTAATTAAAATCACCTGAGCCAAATGGGAGGAGTGCTGGTCCAAAAAAAGAGACAAGTAGATGCTTTGTGGAAAAAGAAAAAAAAGAGCATGAAGCGCACATCCCAAAATCATACGTTGATCTAAAGCCGCTAGGCAAAAATTTAAATACTGAATATGAGGTTTTCAGTTTAACATTCTGAGCAGACTGTATGAAGCCCACTGCCCCTTCACGGCAAACCTCGTAGTGGGTCCTAACGCCCTAACGGAGCGGAGCCGTGCGGCGACCACCGCCGCAGCGGCCATGCACCAGCAGGGCGGACGGCCTGTTGCCCCACAGCACCCATGCTGCGAGACTGAGCCCCCATGACTCCAGACCGCGCCGCCCCACCAGCACAAAGCCACAGCAACAATGGCCGCCACACAGCACCAGCACCAAAATGAAGGGAGCATTTAAACTCACCTTCCTCCAGCTCTACAGTGAGAGCCAAAATGGGATAGACCCCTTACTTTGCAGTCTCCTGCTAATTAAAATCACCTGAGCCAAATAAGAGGAGTGCTGGTCCAAAAAAAGAGATAAGTACATGCTTTGTGGAAAAAGAAAAAAAAGAGCATGAACCGCACATCCCAAAATCATACGTTGATCTAAAGCCGCTAGGCAAAAATGTAAATACTGAATATGAGGTTTTCAGTTTAACATTCTGATCAGACTGTATGAAGCCCACTGCCCCTTCACGGCAAACCTCGTAGTGGGTCCTAACGCCCTAACGGAGCGGAGCCGTGCGGCGACCACCGCCGCAGCGGCCATGCACCAGCAGGGCGGACGGCCTGTTGCCCCACAACACCCATGCTGCGAGATTGAGCCCCCAAGACTCCAGACCGCACCGCCCCACCAGCACAAAGCCACAGCAACAATGGCCGCCACACAGCACCAGCACCAAAATGAAGGGAGCATTTAAACTCACCTTCCTCCAGCTCTTCAGTGAGAGCCAAAATGGGATAGACCCCTTACTTTGCAGTCTCCTGCTAATTAAAATCACCTGAGCCAAATGGGAGGAGTGCTGGTCCAAAAAAAGAGACAAGTACATGCTTTGTGGAAAAAGAAAAAAAAGAGCATGAACCGCACATCCCAAAATCATACGTTGATCTAAAGCCGCTAGGCAAAAATTTAAATACTGAATATGAGGTTTTCAGTTTAACATTCTGATCAGACTGTATGAAGCCCACTGCCCCTTCACGGCAAACCTCGTAGTGGGTCCTAACGCCCTAATGGAGCGGAGCCATGCGGCGACCACCGCCGCAGCGGCCATGCACCAGCAGGGCGGACTGCCTGTTGCCCCACAGCACCCATGCTGCGAGACTGAGCCCCCAAGACTCCAGACCGCGCCGCCCCACCAGCACAAAGCCACAGCAACAATGGCCGCCACACAGCACCAGCACCAAAATGAAGGGAGCATTTAAACTCACCTTCCTCCAGCTCCTCCTGCTATCTTTGTCTAGTATTTAAATCTGCTTGGTGATCGGAAACATTTAAGTGTGACAAACATGCAAAAAGAATAGGAAACCAGGAAGAGGGCAAACACTTTTTCACACAACTGTACTTGTGGAGATTGTCCGTCTACTTGTAGGTCACGGGCTTTTTACTACACATCCTCCTCCTATTGAATTGAATAGGAGGCTGATGTGTAGTACCCCACGGCGGCCACTACAAGTAGACGGCAAAGCTACATAAGTACTTCCTGCCGGTGGCCACTGCCGCTGGCACCGATAACAGCTGATCGTCATGGGTGCTGAGCACCGGACGCCGGGCGATTAGACATTGATGCCCTATCCTGAGGATAGAGAATCAATGTAAAAGTAGTGGACAACCTATTTAAATCTATTCCAGGTATGTACTTAGATTTTAGCCTCAATTTACACCCCTTTTTTTACGGTAACTTATATTTAAATGGATTAACCCAGCTCAACCCTGTTCCTCCAAAACCAGCTTCTCCACCATGACAGAAGATCAGCTCTCCACCTTCCTGTCAAGATCACACCTCACCACCTGCACGCTCGACCCGCTCCCATCCCACCTCATCCCTAACCTTGCCACGGTCTTCATCCCAAACCTAACACACTTCTTCAACCTCTCACTCACAACAGGTGTCTTCCCCTCATTCTTCAAGCATGCCAAGATCACACCCATCCTCAAAAAGCCCTCCCTCGACCCATCCTCTGTGTCTAGCTATCGCCCGATTTCTCTTCTCCCTTTTACCTCCAAATCATTGGAACAATACGTCCATCTTGAACTCTCCTCCCACTCCCTCTTTGACCGGTTACAATCTGGATTCCGACCTCATCACTCAACTGAAACTGTCTTAACTAAAGTCACCAACGACCTACTAACTGCCAAGAGCAAGCGACACTACTCTGTCCTCGTTCTGGATTTGTCTTCTGCCTTTGACACCGTGGACCACTCCCTTCTGCTATAGATCCTCTAATCTCTTAGCATCACAGACTTGGCCCTATCCTGGATCTCGTCATCTGACAGACCAAACATTCAGTGTCTCCCTCCCCCATGCCACTTCCTCACTTCGCCCCTTGTCTGTCGGTGTTCCTCAAGGCTCTGTTCTAGGACCGCTACTCTTCTCCATCTACACCTTCGGCCTGGGACAGCTCATAGGATCCCACGGTATGCAGTACCATTTCTACGCCGATGACACCCAGATCTACCTATCCGGACCTGACCTCACCTCCTTACCAAAATCCCACACTGTCTGTCTGCTATTTCAGCCTTCTTTTCTGCTTGTTTTCTAAAACTGAACATGGACAAAACAGAATTCATCATCTTTCCCCGTCTCACTCTACCCCTCCACCAGACCTATCCATCAATGTCAATGGCTGATCACTTTCCCCAGTCCCACTTGCCTGGTGCCTCGGGGTGATCTTTGACTCTGCACTCTCTTTCAAGCCACATATCCAAGCCCTTGCTTCCTCCTGCCATCTCAAACTCAAAAACATTTCCCGGATCCGTGCATTCCTTGACCGCAACACCACAAAAACACTAGTGCATGCCCTTATCATCTCCCGCCTTGACTACTGCAACCTCATACTCTCTGGCCTCCACTCTAGCACTCTGGCACCACTCCAATCCATCCTACACTCTGCTGCCCAACTAATCTACCTGTCTCCCCGCTATTCTCCAGCTTCTCCTCTAAGCCAAGCCCTTCACTGGCTTCCTATCGCCCAGAGACTCCAGTTCAAAACCCTTACAGTGACATACAAAGCCATCCACAACCTGTCTCCTCCATACATCTGTGACATGGTCTCCTGGTACTTACCTACACGCAACCTCCGATCCTCTCAATATCTCCTTCTCTACTCTCCTGTCATCTCATCTTCCCACAACCACGTCCAAGACTTCTCCCGTGCTTCCCCCATACTCTAGAATTCTCTACCCCAACACATCAGACACTCACCTACCATAGAAACCTGAAGACTCACCTCTTATGACAAGCCTACAGCCTGCAGTAATCCTCAACCTACTGAACTGCTGCACAACCAGCTCTACCCTCTCCTAGTGTATCCTCATCCATCCCCTGCAGACTGAGCCCTCGCGGGCAGGGTCCTCCCTCCTTATGAACCTGTGTGCCTTGTTTTGGCTCATGTTTAATGTATTTGTCTATATTGGCCCCCTTTTCACATGTAAAGCACCATGGAATAAATGGCGCTATAAAAATGTATAATAATAATAATAATAATAATAATAATAATAATAATAAAATGGATGACCACATCACTGCTAAGTTACAACCATATTTAGAAAAGTGTTAAGGCTAGCAAATAAAACAGCAAAATATTGTAAAATTCTTGTGCAGCCATGTGTTGCAACTTTTACTTGGACGGTCAACAAGTACTATAAAATAGTTCCGAAAGAGTTATTTTTCTCATAGACCAGCTCTGGACATCAAAGCTCTTAATAATGAGGCCTCCTTTCAGGCCACTGTGAATTGAGTAGTGGCTGCACACGTACCTGGTAAATCAACAGCTGACATTACATATCATATCTTAGTTTACAAGCCTAAGAGTAACAAACAGATTCATAAGATCTTTCTGGTTGATAGATATATTACCCAAGTAGGTTATAAAATTCCTGTCTGGAAGCAGCATCTTCTTATACTATAAAATAAAGGCTGAAGTACAAATAGCTAAGCTACAAAATAAAGATTGTAAACAGTTATCACTTTTAGCTATTTTGAAAGAAACTTACATTTTTTGGCTGCAAAAAGGCTTAAAACATAAATGTGACATCCATTAAAATAAAAAAACATTAAAGGGAACCTGTCACCCCCAAAATCGAGGGTGAGGTAACCCCACCATCATCTGGGGCTTATCTACAGCATTCTGTAATGCTGTAGCTAAGCCCCCGATGTATCCTAAAAGATGAGAAAGAGAGGTTAGATTATACTCACCCAGGGGCGGTCCCGCTGCTTGTCCGGTCCGATGGGTGTCGCGGTCCGGTCCGGCGCCTGCAATCTTCATCAGATGACGTTCTCTTCTGGTCTTCACGCTGCGGCTCTGGCGTACTTTGTCTGCCCTGTTGAGGGCAGAGCAAAGTACTGCAGTGTGCAGATGCCGGGCCTCTCTGACCTTTCCCGGCACCTGCGTACTGCAGTACTTTGTGCTGCCCTCAACAGGGCAGACAAAGTACGCCTGCGCCAGAACCGCAGCATGAAGACCAGAAGAGGATGTCATCGTAAGAAGATGGGAGGCCACGGACAGGACCGCGACGCCCACTGGATCGGACCGCCGGCCCAGGTGAGTATAATCTAACATCTTTTTCTCATCTTTTAGGATACATCGGGGGCTTATCTACAGCATTACAGAATGCTGTAGATAAGCCCCTGATGCTGGTGGGCTTAGCTCATTTTGGATTTTGGGGGTGACTGGTTCTCTTTAATTTCTGCTAAAGGAAGAGAACAGAAAGATCCAAAGAATTAAAGTATAATCAAGCTGGCTGCATACATTACATAATCATTGACCAAACATATTTCAACCGTTTATTAAGATAGGCAATACCCTATTACCATGCACTTTTTTGGCTTGGTCAAGTCAGTATGTGGATTCTAGACAGGCAGAAGTGGAAGGGAAGGTAGAACTGTTTCCATAAACATCTGGAGCTGCTTACAGCATTTAAGGGAAACAATAATATTGGATGGGAAATTCAACACAAACATGAAATGCCTTAAGTTATCTGCTCAACTCAATAATTTGGCAGGGAAAATGGTTATATATCATATTTGTGGCCTGTACAACAGCACCTCATATGAGCCACCTTTTAATATCTTGTTTGCCTAGAATCAATACATATGAAACAATATGAAATAATTCATGCCTAGTGTTTCTAAAGTGCTTATTACAGTTACATGTAAAACAATCTAATATATAAAGCTGAATGTGTGTGTGTGTGTATGTATGTATGTCCGGGATTGGCATCTGAACCGTAGCAGCTACAGCCACAAAATTTTGCACAGTCACACGTCTGGACCCCGAGAGCGTCATAGGCTATGTTGTGAGGTGAAATTTTAACCCCGCGCTTTCCAATTCACCAAACAATTTTGCCCCTATCTACATAATGGGGAAAAAGTGAAAGGAAAAGTGTTGGAGGCGTCGCAGCTACAGGCACAAAATTTTGCACAGTCACACGTCTGGACCCTGAGAGCGTCAAAGCTATATTGTGAGGTGAAATTTTAACCCCGCGCTTTCCAAGTCACCAAACAATTTTGCCCCTATCTACATAATGGGGAAAAAATGAAAGGAAAAGTGTTGGAGGCAAATTAACAGCTGCCAGATGTGAACAAGGGGGACTTAAAGAATGACAGCGATGGCACCAAAGAGTATATACTGTACAGTTGCTAAGGTGGGGCCCCAACATGGGATAATCACACCACCACGGGGATATGAACACACACACAAAATGCGCCACACACTACCACGTGCTCGAACACATATACCACCCTCAGTGCACATTTCACCACACATACACCAACCTCGCCACATAAAAGTAGAAACACAAAAGTCGCCGCTCAAAACTCGCCACGCGCAAAACTCTCCACATGCAAAACTCGCCACACGTGCAAAACTCGCCACACGCAAAACTTGCACACGCAGAAAAATTGCCACACGCAGAAAAATTGCCACATGCACAAAAGTTGCAACACATGCAAAAGTTGCCTCACACAAAACTTGCACATACTCAAAAGGCACCACACATAAAACTCGCCACGCGCAAAACTCGCCATGCGCAAAACTTGCTGCACACAACTTGCTACACTAACCTGTCACATGCAACTCGACACACAAAAAGTTGCTACACGCATGTCGCCACACAAAACTCATCTCACAAAAGTCCCTACATGCATGTCGCCACACGCAACTCAACACACACAACTTGACACACGAAACTCGCCCTAAAACACACACAAGTCTGGTATCCTTCAAAAATAAAAATCTGATTAATAAGCAGACAAACTACAAGAGCAACAAATGTACCATATAGGAATCCGGCAGCTGTCAGTCACATGACCAGTCTATTATGTGTATGTGTGAGCTAATATATACTGCCAGGGGGTGGGCTTACTGTTGGCTGGGGATTTATCAGGCTGCCATTTTAGCTTACAAATACTGAGGTAAAAATACTGACCAAATAACGTGTGAACGAGGGCTAATACAGGAGGAGATGGCATACAGCTATATACTATATACAGGAGATGACACACAGGTATATACTATTTACAGGGGAGATGACACACAGGTATATACTATATACAGGAGGAGATGACACACAGATATATACTATATACAGGAGAGATGACACACAGGTATATACTATATAGAGGAGGAGATGACATACAGGTACATACTACATACAGGAGGAGATGACATACAGGTATATACTATATACAGGAGGAGATGACACACAGGTATATACTATATACAGGAGCAGATTACCTACAGGTATATAGTATATACAGGAGGAGATGACACAGGTATATGCTATGTATAGGAGGAGATGACATACAGGTATATACTATATACAGGAGATGACACACAGATATATACTATATATAGGTGAGATGACACACAGGTATATACTATATACAGGAGATTACATACAGGTATATCTAATATATAAAGCTGAATGTGTGTATGTATGTATGTGTGTATGTCCGGGATTGGCATCTGTACCGTCGCAGCTACAGCCACAAAATTTTGCACAGTCACACGTCTGGACCCCGAGAGCGTCATAGGCTATGTTGTGAGGTGAAATTTTAACCCCGCGCGTTCCAATTCACCAAACAATTTTGCTCCTATCTACATAATGGGGAAAAAGTGAAGGGAAAAGTGTTGGAGGAAAATTGACAGCTGCCAGATGTGAACAATGAGGACTTAAAGAATGAGAGCGATGGCGACAAAGAGTATATACCGTACAGTTGCTAAGGTGGGGCCCCGACATGGGATACTCACCACACACGGGGATATGAACACAAACACAAAATGCGCCACACACTACCACGTGCTTGAACACATATACCACCCTCAGCACACATTTCACCACACACACACACCAACCTCGCCACATAAAAGTCGAAACACAAAAGTCACCACTCAAAACTCGCTACATGCAAAACTCGCCATATGCAAAACTAGGCTCACGCAAAACTCGCCACACGTGCAAAACTCACCTCATGGAAAACTCACCTCATGCAAAACTTGCACACACAGAAAAATTGCCACATGTACAAAAGTTGCACCACATGCAAAAGTTGCCTCACACAAAACTTGCACATACTCAAAATGCACCACACATAAAACTCGCCACGCGCAAAACTCGCCATGCACAAATCTTGCTGCACACAACTTGCTACACTAACCTGTCACATGCAACTCAACACACAAAATGTTGCTACACGCATGTCGCCACACAAAACTCATCTCACAAAAGTCGCTACATGCATGTCGCCACACGCAACTCAACACACACAACTTGACACATAAAACTCGCCCTAAAACACACACAAGTCTGGTATTGTCCTTCAAAAATAAAAATCTGATTAATAAGCAAACTACAAGAGCAACAAATGTACCATATAGGAAATACGGCAGCTGTCAGTCACATGACCTGTCTATTATGTGTATGTGTGAGCTAATATATACTGCCAGGGGGGAGGGCTTCCTGTTGGCTGGGGATTTATCAGGCTGCCAATAGCAACCAATCACAGCTCAGCTTCTATTTTGCTACAGTTAATTAACCTGAGCTCTGATTGGTTAATATAGGCAACAAAGACATTCTCAGTATAACAAAGCTAATATATGTTGTGAAATGCTTCTATTTGCTTAGTTTTTGCCTTTTAATAATTACATTTCTATCTATTTGTTTTGTGGTTTTTGTGTGCAGAATAAATTTTTGTTAACACATTCTATTTTGCTAACAGCAGTCATTAACCCGGGCGAAGCCGGGTAGTACAGCTAGTATACAATAAAAGTGGATCGGACGCCTATAAAAAACAATAAAGTCACTGATTTTATTATCAAACCTTTTCTAAACTGATCAGCGCTGTAATCTAATTGTCTATTATATGGCGCCACTGCGCCAATTTTTGTACGTGAATTGAATATTTACAGCTTATTTGTGAGATGGCACTAAGGAGATCTGGATAGGTTTCGTTAAGATGAAGTGGATTTCTCATGTATATTTTTGGCAGCACTGATTTTGGCACTCAGTGATAAGAGCTTAGGCAGAGCATGTGTTTTGAATGCAGCAGTTGTTAGTTTCCTTCTGGCATGCACTTGCACTAAAAGGAACATATATTTTTGCATTTATTTATTTTACTGAACAACACTTTATAGAAATTATCATCACTGTCACCATTGGGGCTCACAATCTAAATTGCCTATTATTATGTCCTTGGAGTGTGGCAGGAAACTGGTGTACCTGGAGGAAACCCCCGCCAAGATGGCGAGAACATACAAACCGTGCTGCCCTATATATATGTTTTTCAGCTGGGATTTCTTGGGTGATTCAGGTCACGTGCACACATTAAGTTTTTGGTCAGTGTTTTACATCAGTTTTTATAAACCAAAATCAGGAGTAGAAGAATCAGAGGAAAATTATAATAGAAAGACGTAATCACTTCTGTATTTATCACCCACTCCTGGTTTTGGCTTACACATACTGAGGTAGTGTGAATTGGAACCAGGTAAAGAAAGGATGAGAGGAAAGCTCACCTGGTAGGGTTGTGCAATTAGGAACAACTCTAGATGGCTTTGCAATCAAGGGTAATCTCTTTGCACTTATGCTGCCCATCTGAAGAGCCATAGAAGGTGACTTTTCCTCTCCCAAAAAAATCCTCAATGTGGATGAAGTTTGAATGAAAAGATTTTTCTGAGGAGCTTCCATATGGAAATAATTAACCCCATGTTTTTGACTACATAGCCTTAGACTCTCGCATTGGGTTAAGTATCTTCATACTCTGAAAAATCTTTTCATAAATAATGAGGTACAAAACTCATTATTTACCCAACATGTGCATGTGGCCTTTATGCAGCTATATTTTGTACACACCTTACCTGTTCCTCTGGTCATGTGAGGGCCAAGCTGAGCACCAATAGTAAACATGCCTTCTGGTTGAAAACTTTGTAGAACTGTTAACATCATGATTTATCATTACTTATTCGTGTGAACAGTAGACCTTGAAACTCATTCAGACCCCATATGAAACTATTTACCGTATTTTCCGGCATATGAGACGACTGGGCGTATAAGACGACCCCCCAACTTTTCCAGTTAAAATATAAAATCTTCTTAAAAGTCGGGGGTCTTCTTATACGCCGTATGTCATCTTATAGGGCCGGCGACTAATGTGCCTTTTGGCGTGGGGAGTGGTCCCGATGACTAAGACAGGGGGCGTCTCACAGTAAAGTGTGAGTGGAGTATATCCCCCTATTACCTCAATGCGGCAGCGTGGGGGTTTCTGTGCTGGGAGCGGCAGCTCCTCTTCGTGCCGTGGGTGCTCTGTGCCGTGGGTGCTCTGTGCCGTGGGTGCTCTGTGCCGTGGGTGCTGTGGGGCGGCGGCGGCGCATCTTCTTGCAGTGTCGGGGCTTCTCCGGCATCTCCTCCAGGCCCGGAGGCACCGCCAGCCCCATTGCTTTGATGCGGTGGCCTCCGGGAAAATGGCCGCTGCTCAGATTCAGATCTCGTCTCCCGAGGTCTCGGGAGACGAGATCTGAATCTGAGCAGCGGCCATTTTCCCAGAGGCTGCGATGAGGTGGCCTCCAGGAAAATGGCCGCTGGGGGCGGCACATGCTCAGATTCAGATCTCGTCTCCCGAGACATCGGGAGATGAGATCTGAATCTGAGCAGCGGCCATTTTCCCGAAGGCCACCGCATCAAAGCAATGGGGCTGGCGGTGCCTTCGGGCCTGGAGGAGATGCCGGAGAAGCCCCGACGCTGCAAGAAGATGCGTCGCCGCCGCCAACCCCACAGCACCCACGGCACGAAGATGCGCCGCCGCCCCACAGCACAGAGCACCCACGGCACGAAGAGGAGCTGCCGCTCCCAGCACAGAGACCCCCACGCTGCCGCAATCAGGTAATAGGGGGATATACTCCACTCACACTTTACTGTGAGACGCCCCCTGTCTTAGTCATCGGGACCACTCCCCCCCACCCACCATATGCACATTTTATCTGTACCCGGCGTATAAGACGACCCCCGACTTTTAAGAAGATTTTGAGGGGTTAAAAAGTCATCTTATACGCCGGAAAATACGGTATTTAATTCAAAACATAAACCACACCACTAAAATTAATTCTGACCCCAGACCCAATCCCTAAAATTAATTTAAATGCTAGATCCCTAAAATTAGTTTAGATCCAAGACCAGATCCATAAAATTAATTGGGACCCTAGACCTGAGAGAAATAAATAAATCAGAAAATACAGATCTCTTGATTACAGGAGATACTGATATCTTCTAATGTATCTATGATGGGATGTCTGCTGGCATCTCAACTATGAATCTATGTTATTATCATTGTTGCTTTGGAACATTAGGTAAATAGATTGTCCAGCCTTGCCAAATTGATGAAAATCAGTGCAGGTTCAACACTCTGCACCTCCACCAATCAACTGTTTTCAGCTCCAGCACTGACCAGATGAAAACAATAAACCAAGACAGAATGACACGGCTCTGTTCACTTTGTAGGCCACTGCTGAGAGCTGCGGCACAGATTGTATCCAAGTGTTCCATTGCTCCATTCACTTTTCACATCTGGCAAACAATGGAGTTGAAAACAGCTGATGGGTGGTGGTGCTTGTGCTGGACCCTCATTGATAATATATTGATCCAAGGGATAAATCATATTTTTGTGTTTTCGTTTATCTCCTCACCTTCTATCCAAAGCCCTAACTTTTTTATTTTTCTGTTCACATGGACATATGAGGGCTTGTGTTTGTTGGACGAGTTGTACCTTTGAATGAAACTATTCATTTTATCACATAGATTACAGGGAAAAAAATCCAAGTATGTAAAAATTGTTAAAAAAACCCCACAATTCTGTCATAGTTTTTGGAAATTATTTTTACAGTATAAATTTTATGGTAAAAATGACCTTGCAGTTTGATTCTGCTAAACAATACAATATATGTCCAGTTTAATTATTTCATTCGTGAAAAAAATCTGACTTTTCTAAAAAAAAAAATTGGGATGTTGTTTTGCCATTTTCTGAGACCCGTAACATTTAAATTTTTCAGTCTATGGAGCTCTGTTATGGCTTATTTTTTGTGGGGTGAGACAATGTTTTTATTGATACCATTTTGGGTTAGATATGATGTCTTTACAGTGTTTACCGATTAGATTAAAGATTTTAATATTTGATGGATGAGACTTTTCTGAACATGGCAATACCACATATTTGTATTTTATCTTTTTTTATTATCTTTATATATATATATATATATATATATATATATATATATATATATATATATCTACTATACTGTATAATTGTCTAAGGGTCACTTCCGTCTGTCTGTCTGTCCTTCTGTCTGTCTTTCTGTCTGTCACGGATATTCATTGGTCGCGGCCTCTGTCTGTCATGGAATCCAACTCGCTGATTGGTCTCGCCAGCTGCCTGTCATGGCTGCCGCGACCAATCAGCGATGGCCACAGTCTGAATAGTCCCTCCCTACTCCCCTGCAGCCCGGCGCCCGCTCCATACTCCCCGCAGTCACCGCTCATACAGGGTTAATGCCAGCGGTAACGGACCGCATTATGCTGTGGGTAACTCACTCCGTTACCGCCGCTATTAACCCTGTGTGACCAAGTTTTTACTATTGATGCTGCCTATGCAGCGTCAATAGTAAAAACATCTAATGTTAAAAATAATAATAAAAAAATCATTATATACTTACCTTCCGCCGCCTTTCCCGCTCCTCGCGACGCTCCAGTGAATGCTCCATGCAAGCGGCAGGTTCCGGTGACAAGGATGGTCTGCGAGAAGGACCTGCCACGACGTCACGGTCATGTGACCGCGACGTCATCACAGGTCCTGCGCACCTGCGCGAGAAGGAGGCGACAGAACTACAAGGGGCCCTCGAAAGGTGAGTATATGTTTATTTTTCATTTTTTAACCTGTGACATACGTGGCTGGGCAATATACTACGTAGCTGGGCAATATACTACGTGACTGGCCAATATACCACGTCGCTGTGCAATATACTACGTAGCTCTGTGCTGTATACTACGTCACTGGGCAATATACTACGTAACTGGGCAATATACTACGTGGCTGGGCAATATACTACGTCACTGGGCAATATACTAGGTAACTGGGCAATATACTACGTGGCTCTGTGCTGTATACTACGTCGCTGTGCAATATACTACGTGGTTGGGCAATATACTACGTAGCTGGGCAATATACTATGTGACTGGCCAATATACTACGTGGCTGGGCAATATATTACGTGGCTCTGTGCTGTATACTACGTCGCCGTGCAATATACTAAGTGGCTCTGTGCTGTATACTACGTCTCTGGGCAATATACTATGTTACTGGGCAATATACTACGTGGCTGGGCAATATACTACGTCACTGGGCAATATACTACGTCACTGGGCAATATACTACGTAACTGGGCAATATACTACGTGGCTGGGCAATATACTACGTGGCTGGGCAATATACTACATGGGCTGGGCAATATACTATGTGGGCTGGGCAATATACTACGTGGGCTGTGCAATATACTTCGTGGACATGCATATTCTAGAATACCCGATACGTTAGAATCGGGCCACCATCTAGTATATATATATATTGCTTGTGCTATATACAACAATACCACAGTAACAGCAAAACAGTAAAAGACACTTACATAATATTTTATTTTACTTGATTCTGATTTTTTTAACCATTTTAATATTTATATATATATATATATATATATATATATATATATATATATATATATATATATATACCGTATATACTCGAGTATAAGCCGACCCGAGTATAAGCCGACCCCCCTAATTTTGCCACAAAAAACTGGGAAAACTTATTGACTCGAGTATAAGCCTAGGGTGGAAAATGCAGCAGCTACCAGTGAATTTCAAAATTAAAAATAGATGCTCCATACCGTTCATAATTGCCCCATAGCTGTGCCATATAGTGCTCTGCACCATTCATTATTGCCCCATAGCTGTGCCATACAGTGCTCTGCACCATTCATTATTGCCCCATAGCTGTGCCATATAGTGCTCTGCACCATTATTGCCCCATAGCTGTGCCATATAGTGCTCTGCACCATTCATTATTGC
This sequence comes from Ranitomeya variabilis, assembly GCF_051348905.1. Classification (NCBI taxonomy): domain Eukaryota; kingdom Metazoa; phylum Chordata; class Amphibia; order Anura; family Dendrobatidae; genus Ranitomeya; species Ranitomeya variabilis. The sequence continues at coordinate 426,190,540 of NC_135236.1, forward strand.
CCCATAGCTGTGCCATATAGTGCTCTGCACCATTATTGCCCCATAGCTGTGCCATATAGTGCTCTGCACCGTTCATAATTGCCCCATAGCTGTGCCATATAGTGCTCTGCACCGTTCATAATTGGCCCATAGCTGTGCTATATAGTGCTCTGCACCGTTCATAATTGCCCCATAGCTGTGCCATATAGTGCTCTGCACCATTATTGCCCCATAGCTGTGCCATATAGTGCTCTGCACCATTATTGCCCCATAGCTGTGCCATATAGTGCTCTGCACCATTATTGCCCCATAGCTGTGCCATATAGTGCTCTGCACCATTATTGCCCCATAGCTGTGCCATATAGTGCTCTGCACCATTATTGCCCCATAGCTGTGCCATATAGTGCTCTGCACCGTCCATTATTGCCCCATAGCTGTGCTGCTGCTGCAATAAAAATAATAAAAGACATACTCACCCCTCTTGCCGCAGCTCCTCATCGTCCCGTCCCGGCGTCTCTCCGCACTGACTGATCAGGCAGAGGGCGGCGCGCACACTATATGCGTCATCGCGCCCTCTGACCTGCACAGTCAGTGCGGAGAGAGAGACGCCGGGAAGATGACGAGACGCCCGGCGTGTGGAACGAGGACAGGTGAATATGTAATACTTACCTGCTCCCGGCGTCCCGCTCCTTCCCCCGGACAGCTGGTCTCCGGGTGCCGCAGCCTCTTCCTCTATCAGCGGTCACCGGCACCGCTTCATTAGAGAAATTAATAGGCGGCTCCGCCCCTGTGGGAGGTGGAGCCGCCTATTCATTTCTCTAATGAGCGGTCCCACGTGACCGCTGAACAGGGGAAGAGCTGCTGCACCCGGAGACCGTGGGACGGGCAGGGGGAGCGTCAGGATCGCCGGGACTAGGTAAGTATGCCTCAGCGCCCTCTCCCCCTCACCCGCCGACCCAGCCACAGACCGTGACTCGAGTATAAGCCGAGGGGGCACTTTCAGCCCAAAAATTTGGGCTGAAAATCTCGGCTTATACTCGAGTATATACGGTATACATATATATATATATATATACAGTATATATATATTTTAAAAAAAAAAGTTTACATTGCCAAAATAATTTTATTTTAAGTTTAGTATTGCTGTAATTATATTCACCTGGAGAATCATATTACCATGTCATATTTTCCACACTCCATAAACACAAAATTGAAAAAAACAATGGTGAAATTGCATTTTTTCTTCATCATTTCACCCAAATTGAAAATGTTTTGCCAGTTTTCAGTAAACTACCGTATATGGTAAAATAATTGGTGTCATTTAAAGCTACAACTTATCCCACAAAAACAAACCCTCATACAAGCAATGTCAATCAAAGGGTCAAAAAGTTATAGCACTTGCTACAAGAGGAGGAAAAAAATTAAAGTACAAAAATTCTAGGTCCTTAACGGTTTAATATTCATTTTAAATGCTTATTTAAGAGTATTTTGGTGGTCTAATTGTAGACCAGTGGTAGACTTAGTGGTGGTCTAAGGTAGTTATGTGGTCTAAACAGATTCTCTTTGTGAATGGTTTTAGCAAGTACCTTAGTATGACCTTTCATGTGCTCTATAAGCATGCTGCTTCATAGACAGAGATCAAATGAGTTTAGGCTGCCTGATGACTAGATTCATATAGAAGTGCTAAAGTGTGCACACATTACAGATAATATCACTTGTGTAAAGAAGTTGAGAACAGTCCGATAAAAATCTCATTAAAGAACACTTGCCACTTGGCTTTTGCTGTTTAATCTGAGAGCAGCATGATGTAGAGGTAGAGAGCCTGATTCCAGCAATGTGTCACTTACTGGAATGTTTGGTGCAGTTTTCTTTGTTGTAGCAGTGGCCCTGTGTAACCCCACCCACACCCGATTGGCAGCTTGTACAGTGTGCATTGCGAAGCTGCCAATCAGTGGTGGGAGGCGGAATTACACAGATTAGCCTGACTGCTCTAATCAGGCAGTGATAACTGTCTGCTGACAAATCACTGATTGTATTGAAATTACAACACACAGACTAGTAAGTGACAAATCCCTGGAATCTGGTTCACTTGCTCTTTATTATGCTGCTCTTAGATTAAATAACAAAAACCTGATGCCAGATTCCCTTTAGGCCACGTTCACACTTTGCGGCCTGCTCTGCGGGTTAATCCCGCAGCGGAAATGATAAATCTGCAGGGCAAAACCGCTGCGGTTATCCCTGCAGATTTATCGCGGTTTGGTCCGTGGTTTCCGCTGCGGGTTTCCGCCTATACTATTGATGCTGCATATGCAGCAATATGCAGCATCAATAGTAATGTAAAAAATCATAAAAATTGGTTATACTCACCCTCCGATGTCCGGATCTCCTCGGTGCTGCAGGCGGCTGTGCCGACAAGGACCTTCGTGACGTCACGGTCATGTGACCGCGGCGTCATCACGGTCATGTGACCGCGACGTCACCACAGGTCCTGCTAGCACAGCAACTGAGACCGGATGCCGCGGGCAGCGCTGAGAGGTGAGTATAGCATCATTTTTTATTTTAATTCTTTTTTTTACACCAAAATATGGTTCCCAGGGCCTGGAGGAGAGTCTCCTCTCCTCCACCCCGGGTACCATCTGCACATTATCAGCTTAACTTCCCGCAACGTGGGCACAGCCCCATGCGGAAAGTGAGTGGATCAATGCATTTCTATGGGTGCAGAATCGCTGCGATTCTGCACCAAGAAGTGACATGCTCCTTCTTTTTTTCCGCAGAAAAGCCGCGCGGCTTTTTCCGCGGAAATCCGCAGCGTGGGCACAGCGGGTTTTGTTTTCCATAGGGTAACATTGTACTGTGCCCTGCATGGAAAACTGCTGCGGATCCGCAGTGTCAAATCCGCTGCGGATTCGCGGCAAAACCCGCAAAGTGTGAACGTAGCCTTAAACTATTTTCAAGAAAAGGGATGAAATGGACATTTAATTATTTTCTTGCCATTACAAACCAGGGATTTCTTAATGAAACTTGGAAAAGTAGAGTCATTACTTAAGATAGATCTCATGATCTGAATTAAATGCACGGTACCAGTACAAAAATAACAAACCGATATTGGAATTAAAGATTTAAATTTTACTGCTAGCCAACCAAAACATATATTGGCCAAGCAGCTGTCACCTAATTTTCTGCAAAAAAACAAAAGGAACTGTATAGAAAACAATATGCTATTATGAGTATTAAGAATAATTTCTTTAAGATCTCACATTTTCCACCACTATTCTGTCAGCAGAATGTAGGAGCTGTTTTTAGGAGCCTGTACTCTGCCAATCCAATGTTGACAGAAGCTTGTGGATCAGTAACTTGTCTTGGAGTGCTTGTAATTCTGAAAACATCAGTAAGCACGAACGAGGGCACGACTTTAAACACAGCCATCAGATTGGATTTAACATTGACAGCTTCTACACTGGACAGATGCAAAAGGCACAAAAATAAAAGAAAATAGGAAAACTTTTCAGTTAAAATATGAATTTCCCATGAGTTCATGTAGGTTTTGAACATGTTATCCTCACGAACACATGATAAAATTTTCAGCAACTCCCCAATGGACTTTCTTAATTCCTGTTGTTTATAGTATGATCCAAGAGTTCATAGGCCTGTTGTACTTCCATCATTACACCAACACTTTCAGCCAGAAAGCTTTTGTTTCAAGCATTTACATCTATTTGGATTACAATGTGCATGCTAATATGAGCTTGCTTTTATGTTTGGAAAGTGTGTGTCCTTTAGTTCTCTGTCAGATGAGGCTAGCTTGCATCATGCTGTTGAAGAGTCGGTGCAGAAAATGATTTTTGATATTACAGTCTTTATTTTTATATAATCTATAGCTGTCAAATTTTTTAGTGCTCATTTGTAAAGGCTTCGCAGAAGCAGAAGAAGAAAAAAAAAGTGCAAAGCTGTGGAATACACCCAAGATTAGGCTATAATATCAAGGCATTTTTTCAGTCATGAGCAAGTACTGTACATTTTTGGAGGAGTTCAAAGATAAGAGAATTACATCAATAATTCCAAAACAACATTTGGCTAAAAAGGCCATGGCAGAAAGGGGTTTAATATCACACAGCTTATGATATTACTATTTCCTTTTTTTATAGAATACTCTGCGGACAATGGGGGCGGCCAGCAAAGTCAGCAATGAGGTATTAGTTTGGGGGGTTTTGTGAACACCGTTCCAACTTACATACAAATTTGGGTTATGAACAAACCTATCTAGCTTGTAAACCAGGGACTTCCTGTATTTATGGAATCACTTAAGCCATTAGCCATGTGGAATAATGCAATATTTTATTAGTTTGGCTTGCTCCGGTGAAAATAAATATATATTTTTTATTTTCCTCAGCTTTATTTTTTATGTGGCGAAGGAAAAAGGAGGGTGATTTGTATATTTAACATTTTTAAAACTGTATAAAAAAATTATTTAGAGGAGCATCTGTTGAAAGGATTTGTCTTAGAAAGCAATCCTGCTACTTAGTGAAAAATAAAATCAGCCAAGGTGCCACACAAGAAATATCTCATGTGTAAAACCAGTGGGCTGTCTCAAGATCTTCGCAAACTTGTTGTTGCAAAACATACTGATGCAATTTACAGGGTGATTCCATAAATTTTTCCTCAGAATTGAGTGATTCCATAATTTTTCCCCTATGCTTGGTTAAAAAAGTAACATTACTGACTACCACATTTTTTGTTCTTGATTTCTTTTAGTGTTTCTTAAAGCCAGAAAGTTGCCGTTTAAAATGACTTTAGTTTTGTGCCATGTCTGTGATCTGCTTTTTTTCTACAAAATTAAACAACTGAATGAACATCCTCCAAGGCCGGTGATTCCATAATTTTTGCCAGGGGTTGTACATGTGTTTTCACTAATGTTTATCAGGTTTTTTTATATTGTGATATTAATGTCAGGTTCACCTTTATAACTATTGATTCATGCAGATACACGGTTACCAGATAGCAATATATCAATAAATTAGGCCATGTTCATACGTATAGCGTTATACATCAGTATTTCTAAGCCAAAATCTGGATCGGAACAATCAGAGGAAAAGTATAATAGAAACACGGCACCTCTTCTGTATTTTTCACCCAATTCTGGTTTTGGCTTACAAATGCAGTCCGAACCAGACATACAGCTACTTTGGAGCCCCTGTATTTATTAGTATCTATTTTAGGTAAAATACCATCTAACTTCCTGCTAATGTTTGGTGATCTCTGTTTATGCCTATATGGTTTTTCTGATGCCATACTACTTTGCTATAGTTGTAGGGTTACCATCTAACTTCCTACAAAATGTTTGATTTTTTTTACGCCATACCACTGGGTTATAGTTGCAGGGTTACATATAATGATAGAAATTATGATTACATGCCATCTTCTTTAGCTATTTTGTTATAAATACATGTAAAAGCTCCTTGCCCCATGCACATTTATTCTGCATGTATGTATTTTTCATGTTTCCTCTGCCTGTATATTATATTGCCTAATAAAGATTTGTTATACTTTTTCAATACTATATGGGATACTTTGATTTTCCTCACCCCCCGTTTTGAAAACTGTATACTATGTACATAGAGTCTGTGTATAATGTCAATGATGATCATTGTATTACCTGTAGACTATGTACAGAGCTCCTGTGTACAAGATGTCACCAGTGGTCATATTAGCGTTATTAGTATTGTGTTTTTTTTTATTAATGATCATGATTGTAGTATTCAGTCACTATGTGGTGGTATTATGTGATCTGATCATGGTGTGTTGGTATTTGTCCCTTGCATGTGGTATTATTTGTTCACTATGTGGGGATAATATGTGATCTGATCATGGTGTGCCAGTGTCACAATATATGTAGCGACCCCACGGAGGTCGGTAGCGGATGGCACAACAAACAAACAACGGGGCGGAAAAGGAGGAAGGAAAGCCCTATCAATATGGAAATGAAGGAATGGTCACCTCCTGCTCAAACCTGAATCTGCCCCTGCACTCCCCTAATTCCCTCAATGGGTCCTTCCCCCCTGCCATCAGGAACCTCATCCCTCACTGTCACCTCACACTGCCCTGGCTAGTGCACTGGCCAGCAAGGAGTGCTAGCCTCACAACTGCAGATGGTATCACACAGGGGATAGTGATGAACACAAAAGGGACAAGGAGTAAACACATCACTTAGCTTCCAGACACCGCTGCCAAGCTCCACACAACAGATAGCACAGCAACAGGACTCCAAACACCAGAAGTGGCTTACACCGGAGTGCTGCCACTGCAAGGCTGGTCTCCATAGAGAAACTCTCACCAACAGTCAGCTGATGCATCAGGTGACCATTTAAAGGATGATGGGAGTGGTCACCACCCACATCAGCTGACCCAGCAGCACTGCAGTTACACTAGATTTCCAGGGGGGGAAACTAACATTAACCCCCAATGGTCCTGAAAGGAAAAAGCAACATTTAAAACAGAGTGGAACCAGAGCTGCCACGAATCCAAAAATGGATCGTGACAGCCAGTATTTGTTCTTTATATGTGGTATTATTGGTCTTGGTATAGGGGATTGTGTTGTGTATGGAGGTCACTTGTTCTCTGTGATATAAATAAGGGGAAGATTCTTTATTCTTTTCTGTGAATAATGACACTATATACAGAGCTTTTGTGTATAATGTCATTGGTGATCCCTGTATTAACTGTACACTGACACTATATACAGAGCTCCTGTGTATAATGGCACTGGTGATCACCGCATTATCTGTACACTTACACTATATATATAGCGCTCCTGTGTAAAATGGCACTGATGACCACTGTATTACCTGTACACTGACACTATATACAGAGCTCCGGTATATAATGTCATTGGTGATCCCTATACACTATACACTATATACAGAGCTCTTGTGTATAATGTCACTAGTGATCACTGTATTACCTGTACACTGACACTATATATAGAGCTCATGTGTATAATGGCACTGATGACCACTGTATTACCTGTACACTATACACTATATACAGAGCCCCTGTGCATAATGTAACTGGTGACCACTGTATTACCTGTACACTGACACTATATACAGAGGTTCTGTGAATAATGTCACTGTGATCACTGTATTATCTGTACACTGACACTATATACAGAGCTCTTGTGTATAATGTCATTGGTGATCCCTGTATTACCTGTCTATGCAGCATCAATAGAAAAACATATAATGTTAAAAATAATTAAAAAAAATCATTAAATCATTCTCACCTTCTGGCATCCGCGGCAGCCTTTCCAGCTCCTCGCGACGCTCCAGTCCCAAGAATGCATTGAAAGCAATGACCCCAGATGACGTAGCGGTCTCGAGAGACCGCTACATCATCATGGGTTATTGCCGCAAGGCATTGCTAGGAACAGAGCGTCGCGAGGAGCATCACTAAACGCCTGGGCTGTATCCAGGGGCCGCCGGAAGGTGAGTATATAACTATTTTTTATTTTAATTCTTTTTTTAACAGGGATATGGTTCCCACACTGCTATATACTACGCGGGGCTGTGTTATATACTAAGTGGGCTGTGTTAAATAGTGCGTGGGCTATGTGGGCTGTGCTATATATTACGTGGCTGTGCTATATACTACGTGGCTGTGCAATACACTATGTGGGCTGTGCTATATACTAAGTGGCTGTGCAATATACTACGTGGCTGTGCTATATACTACGTGGCTGTGTTATATACTACGTTGGCTGTGCTATATACTACGTGGGCTGTGCTATATACTACGTTGGCTGTGTTGTATACTGCATGGCCTGTGCTATATACTACGTGGCTGTGCAATATACTACGAGGCTGTGCTATATACTAGGTGGCTGTGTAATATACTACGTGGCTGTGCAATATACTATGTGGCTGTGCTATATACTACGTAGCTGTGCTATTTACTATGTGGCTGTGCAATATACTACGTTGCTGTGCAATATATTACGTGGCTGTGCTATATACTACGTCGCTGTGCAATATACTATGTGGCTGTGTTATATACTACGAGGCTGTGCTATATACTAGGTGGCTGTGCAATATACTGTGTGGCTGTGCAATATACTACATGCCTGTGCTATATACTACGTGGCTGTGCTATATACTATGTGGCTGCGTTATATACTATGTACCTGTGTTATATACTACGTGGCTGTGCTATATACTATGTGGCTGTGCTATATACTACGTGGCTGTGCTATATACTACGTGGGCTGTGTTTTATGCTACATGGGCTGTGAGACTTTCACGCGGGGCCCTTAAAAACCTGGAGCCGGCCCTGGCTTCATTGATTGGTTGCGCCCGGCAGGTCACGAACAATCAGCGACAGACACAGTCTGGCCGCGAATTGGCGCGGGATTTGAACCACGCTTCGCTAATTGGTCGCACCCGGCCAGCCGAATCCTGTGTATTCATTGCATTATTCTGAAATCTTCATAAATAAGCTACATACATATCCTAGAATACCCGATGCGTTAGAATCGGGCCACCATCTAGTTACTATATAATGATATTCTGTTATCACAAGAAAAGCTTAGAAAATGACAGATAAAAGATTTACAAACTTCCTATCAGACCATCAAGAATAAGCTCACTGACAGATTCTGTGTCACCTCATTATGCAGCCAGCAACAGCAACACAGAGGATGTAGAAGGCAAAGTGCAAATGTTTGAATGAAACCTAATTGCAAAAATGATTTTCAGCCTTAAAAACATGCATTTAAATAAAAAAATTAAGTGGACAATCCCAAAAGAAAAGCCTTTAAATATTTTCACATTTACTTCAACAGTTTTTTGAAAAGTATGTAGAAAAAGTGGTGCAGCTAGGAGAAGTTAGTAAATGCAGCAAATTTCCTAAAGATGTGCACAATTTATTTGCATACAAAACTAGTGTAAATTTATGCGACTATGAAGTGTTGCGAGAAAGAGAAATGTGTCTAAAACTTCTAGAGATTTGTGCCACATGTCAGATACAGTTTTTTTTTACTCTAGGACATATTTATCTGTAACTCAGAAATTTGCTACAATGTTACTAAAAGTCTCAGGTTTAGCTTCCATGGATAATGCACAGGACCACACCAGTAGAATTCAGGGAACGCTAACATTGGCGGCATGGCCTCTGCTATGACCGATCAATTATAACCTGTCCTGAATACTGTATGTTTTTTTGTATTATTGTTCAGGCCATTGCAGCAGGCTATTGACTAATGGTTGGCCGGGTTCTGCTGTAGATGCTGCATGTAGTACTGTTACATCTGGCAAATCTGTGGAAGCTTCTGACCACAGTGGGACAGGATTCCCCTGATCTCCTAGTAACTTGAAGTAGCTTGTGCTACGTTCGTATCACTGCTTTTATTTCTGCTTGTCTGTATATCTAAGGCTAGGTTAAAGGGAACCTGTCAACCCCAAAATGGAAGATGAGCTAAGCCCACCAGCATCAGGGGCTTATCTACAGTATTCTGGAATGCTGTAAATAAGCCCCCGATGTATCCTGAAAGGTAAGAAAAAGAGGTTAGATTATACTCACCCAGGGGCGGTCCCGCTGAGGTTCTGGTCCGATGGGAGTTGCGGTCCGGTCCAGGGCCTTCCATCTTCATAGGATGACGTCCTCTTCTTGTCTTCACGCTGCGGCTCCGGCGCAGGTGTTCTTTGTCTGCCCTGTTGAGGGCAGAGAAAAGTACTGCAGTGCGCAAGTGCCAGGCCTCTCTGACCTTTCCCGGCGCCTGCGCACTGCAGCACTTTGCTCTGCCCTCAATGGCAGACAGAGGACGCCTGCACCGGAGCCGCAGCGTGAAGACAAGAAAAGGATGTCATCGTAAGAAGACAGGACGCCCCGAACCGGACTGCAATGCCCATTGGACCAGAACCGCAGCGAGAACGCCCCTGGGTGAGTATAATCTAACCTCTTTTTCTTACCTTTCAGGATACATCGGGGGCTTATCTACAGCAGTACAGAATGCTGTAGATAAGCCCCTGATACTGGTGGGCTTAAATCATCTTCCATTTTGGGGGTGACAGGTTCCCTTTAACACAAAGTTTTCTAGTTTTTCCACGGGGAAGACACTTCAGGAAATGTTGCTTTTTTATTTATTTTTCTTAACTTGCTTTTGTTCACAAAGCGATTTTGAAGCGTTTTTTTCCCACACTGTGTTTTGCAGACATTTCATGTGACAGTGTCAGATTTGGACAAGTCAAATGTAACTTTTTGGAGATGGAAATGTAATTCTTCAGCAGGACTTGGCACCTGTCCACACTGTCAAAAATACCAATACCTGGTTTACAAACAACGCTATCACTGTGCTTGATTGGCCAGCAAACTCGCCTGACCTTAATCCCATAGAGAATCTATGGGGTATTGTCAAGAGGAAGATGAGAAACTCGGGAACTGAGTGTTCAGCTGCATAGAAATACATGCAGCTGAACGCTCCGCTCCGGTCCTGAGTGCCGGCAGCAGTGCTGGGTATTGATGCCAGAGACTCGTGCGAGTTTCTCGCATTGCACTCGCAAGTGTGACCCCGTCCGTAGAGTAAATATTGCGTTTCTTCTGCTTTTGTTTATCCGCATGTTTCTTCCAGGTGTCTGTACCATAATATGCAATTAAAATCTTCTCTAATTATTGCATTTTTTCCAGCATTTTCTACTTTAGTTTATACATTTTTTGTGCAGATTTGAAGCAGCATTTTCTAAAGTCTTTTTTAGTACACATAAACTTACTGTTTTGTTTTTTTTTCATGCGTTTTTTAGACTCCTTTCTAAGACTACAAAGAAAAAAACACAGAAACACAAAAATGCAGAATTTCAGCACCATTATTTAAATTACTGTAGGTTACTTACATGTTTTCATTGCGTTTTTGCGTGCAGTTTGTTAACGTGCATTTTTATTGTGTTTTTCATGGCACGGTTTTTACCTCTTGGTGTGTCATGCTTTAAAAAAATGCTGCTTTGTTTTTAACATGTCCTGATATTTGTCTTTGAGAAAACTTTAGTGACAAACTTAGGTGCGGATTATATGCGTTTTGTCCCTGCGTACCTTCCACACCTAATGTAAGTTTGTAGGGAAATTCCACACAGAAAACTCAGCGTACTCGCTGGAGAAATTGACATGCTGCAGATGTGAAACACGCACCGCAGGTCAGCTTACACTGTGTTAAAAAGCACAGGGGGCATCAGATTTCTATAAATCCCATCCACTTTACTGGAACTGTAAGGCTATGTGCCCATGATCAGGAAATAGCAGCGCTTTGGACGCAGTGTATTTTTGTTGCTTTCAATCACGCAGTTAAAGCCACATGTGTTCACTGAACCATGCGGATTTACTGCATCCAATACATTCTATACACAGGCGTCTCTGCAACAGAAATTGACATGCTGCGACTCGTAAACCCGCACCACGAGTGAGTTTATGCAGCGTCAAATAGAAGCACAGTGGACTTGTGATTTCTATAAATCCCATCCACTGTGCTTGCATCATAGAATGCTGCATTTTGGAAACAGCGCAGGTGAGCTGGGTCCAAAACACTGCTATTCCGGATCTGCATTTTTGATACAGCAAAAATACGCAATGTGAAAAACACATCAAAAGCTCATCGTGGCAACATAGCCTTATACACACAGTGGCAGGCTCGGATTTAGGGGTGGGCCCAAGGGGCCCGGGCCCTGGGTCACCCACCAAGCAGGGGCCTCCCACCAATATAGGGATAAATATCTCAAAACATGTAAAATACACGTCTCTTTGCTGTGAACCATTTCTAATGATAAGGAACACTTAAGAAAGGAGAAACTATTGAAAGTGTAGGGACTTGGCTACGGTCCTACATCTCAGTGGCTGGCACAGAGCGGCAGAGACATGGCACCTGACCTGCGTCAGCATCCACTGACCTGGCTAGCCAGACTTCCTTAGTACCCTCCCTGTACCTAATTCTTAGCTTATGGCATGCGACTGCCTTCTCCGATCCCAACAGAAGCTTCTAAGCGCTACCTATTCAGCTATATGATCGCTCCCTCAGATTACATAGTTTGTTCAGCTACCTTTGAGGAAGGAGGTGGAGCCACGATGTCGGCGCGAGAAGAGGATTCTCCACCGCGGAGCGCGGCAGCACAGCAACAGCCTCTGATATTTACAGCCCGGCAGCAGCCCCTCATATATATACAGCCCAACAGCAGCTTCTAATATATACAGCCCAGCAGCAGCCTCTTATACATGTACAGCCAGCACAGCAACAGCCTCTGATATATACAGGTAAACAGCCTCTGATATATACAGCCCAGCAGCAGCCCCTCATATATATACAGCGCAGCAGAAGCCCCTCATATATATACAGCCCAGAAGAAGCTCCTTATATATATACAGCCCAGCAGAAGCCTCTGACCCATATACAGCCCAGCAGAAGCCTCTGACACATAGAGCCCAGCAGAAGCCTCTGACATTTACAGCACAGCAGAAGCCTCTCATATATATACAGCCAAGCAGAAGCATCTCATACATATAGAGCCCAGCAGAAGCCTCTGACATATAGAGCCCAGCAGAAGCCTCTCATACATATACAGCCCAGCAGAAGCTTCTGACATATAGAGCCCAGCAGAAGCTTCTGACATATAGAGCCCAGCAGAAGCCTCTCATACATATACAGCCTAGCAGAAGCCTCTCATACATATACAGCTCAGCAGAAGCCTCTGACATATAGAGCCCAGCAGAAGCTTCTGATATATAGAGCTCAGCAAAAGTCCCTCATATATATGGATCGCCCCCAGGCGCAGGGCAGTGGGGTACTCGGTACTGGGTCCCTCGGTCTCGATTCTGGGAATGTCACGGTGGCCCGACCCGGTATGTGGCCCTGCTAAGGGGCGCCCAATTAAAAGGCGGATTAGTTTGTCAAGTGTTTGTGACGCCACCTGTCATGATTCCCAATGGCAGGGAAACATCAAAACACAAAGATAACGGACGAGCTCTGGGTGATGGAATCTCGAGCTGACTGTGAGCTAAATCTACCACACAACTAATAGTAGCCAGGGAGCATACCTGATTAACCCTAGATGCCACGCGCCAGCCGGAGGACTAACTACCCCTGGTAGAGGAAGGAACAGACCTGGCTTACCTCTAGGGAAATACCCCAAAAGATGATAGCAGCCCCCCACATGTAATGACGGTGAGTTTAGAGGAAAAGACATACACAGTATGAAGGTAGATTTAGCAAAGAGAGGTCCACTTACTAGATAGCAGAAGGATACAAAAGAGGACTTCACGGTCAACTGAAAACCCTATCAAAAAACCATCCTGAAATTACTTTAAGACTCCTGTGTCAACTCATGACACAGGAGTGGCAATTTCAGCCCACAAGAGCTTCCAGCTACAGAGAATAACAAAACTGCAAACTGGACAAAAGATACAAAACAAAAGGACAAAGTCCACTTAGCTGATCAGCAGACTAGTAGCAGGAACATGCAACCGAAGGCTCTGGTTACAATGATGACCGGCAAGGAAATGACTGGAAAGCAAGGCTAAATAGGAAACTCCCAAACACTGATGGGAGCAGGTGAACTGAGACAGCAAAGACACACAAGTCACCAGTACCACCAGCAACCACCAGGGGAGCCCAAAAGCGTATTCACAACAGTACCCCCCCTTAAGGAGGGGGCACCGAACCCTCACGAGAACCACCAGGACGATCTGGATGAGCCCTATGAAAGGCACGAACCAAATCCGAGGCATGAACATCAGAGGCAGTTACCCAAGAATTATCTTCTTGACCATAGCCCTTCCATTTAACCAGATACTGAAGTCTCCATCTGGAAATACGGGAGTCCAGGATCTTCTCCACAACGTACTCCAATTCACCCCCTACCAGCACAGGAGCAGGAGGTTCAGTAGAAGGAACCACCGGTACCTCATACCTCCGCAACAACGACCGATGGAATACATTATGGATAGCGAAAGATGCCGGGAGGTCCAAACGAAAGGACACAGGGTTAAGAATCTCCAAAATCCTATAAGGACTGATGAACCGGGGCTTAAACTTAGGAGAAGAAACCCTCATAGGGACAAAACGGGAAGACAACCACACCAAGTCCCCAACATGAAGGCGAGGACCAACACGACGCCGGCGGTTAGCAAACTGCTGAGTCCTCTCCTGGGACAACTTCAAATTGTCCACCACTTGTCCCCAAATCTGATGCAACCGATCCACCACAGCATCAACTCCCGGACAATCCGAAGATTCCACCTGACCAGATGAAAAACGAGGGTGAAACCGTGAATTGCAAAAGAAAGGGGAAACCAAAGTGGCAGAACTAGCCCGATTATTAAGAGCAAACTCTGCCAACGGCAAAAAGGCAACCCAGTCATCCTGATCCGCAGACACAAAACACCTCAAATAAGTCTCCAAAGTTTGATTAGCTCGCTCCGTCTGGCCATTAGTCTGAGGATGGAATGCAGACGAAAAAGACAAATCAATTCCCAACCTGGAACAGAATGTCCGCCAAAATCTAGACACGAACTGGGTTCCCCTGTCAGAAACGATGTTTTCCGGAATCCCATGCAGGCGAACCACATTTTGAAAAAACAGAGGGACCAATTCAGATGAGGAAGGCAACTTAGGCAATGGCACCAAATGGACCATTTTAGAAAAACGGTCACACACCACCCAGATGACAGACATCTTCTGAGAAACAGGGAGATCAGAAATAAAGTCCATAGAGATGTGCGTCCAAGGCCTCTTCGGAATAGGCAAGGGCAACAATAACCCACTAGCCCTAGAACAACAAGGCTTGGCCCGAGCACAAACATCACAAGACTGCACAAAAACACGCACATCTTGAGACAGGGAAGGCCACCAGAAGGACCTAGCCACCAAATCTCTAGTACCAAAAATTCCAGGATGACCTGCAAGAGTAGAAGAATGTACTTCCGAGATGACTCTACTGGTCCAATCATCAGGAACAAACAGTCTACCAGGTGGACAACGATCAGGTCTATCTGCCTGAAATTCTTGCAAAGCACGTCGCAAGTCTGGGGAGACAGCAGACAAAACCACCCCATCCTTAAGGATACCAGCAGGTTCAGAATCCCCAGGAGAGTCAGGCTCAAAACTCCTAGAAAGAGCATCTGCCTTCACATTTTTAGAACCCGGTAAGTATGAGACCACAAAATTAAACCGAGAAAAAAACAACGACCAGCGTGCCTGTCTAGGATTCAGGCGCCTGGCAGACTCCAGATAAATCAGATTCTTGTGATCAGTCAAAACCACCACCTGATGTCTGGCACCCTCAAGCCAATGACGCCACTCCTCAAACGCCCACTTCATGGCCAAAAGCTCCCGATTACCAACATCATAGTTTCGCTCGGCGGCCGAAAATTTACGAGAAAAGAACGCACAAGGTCTCATCACTGAGCAATCGGAACTTTTCTGCGACAAAACCGCCCCTGCTCCGATCTCGGAAGCATCGACCTCAACCTGAAAGGGAAGAGAAACATCAGGCTGGCGCAAAACAGGAGCAGTCGAAAAGCGGCGCTTAAGCTCCCGAAAGGCCTCCACAGCAGCAGGGGACCAATCGGCAACATCAGCACCCTTTCTAGTCAAATCAGTCAAAGGTTTAGCAACGCCAGAAAACCCAGTTATAAATCGACGATAGAAATTAGCAAAGCCCAAGAATTTCTGAAGACTCTTAAGAGAAGTAGGCTTCGTCCAGTCACAAATAGCCCGAACCTTAACAGGGTCCATCTCAACAGAAGAAGGGGAAAAAATGTACCCCAAAAAAGAAATCTTTTGAACCCCAAAAACACACTTTGAACCCTTTACACACAAAGAACTAGTCCGCAAAACCTGAAAAACCCTCTTGACCTGTTGAACATGAGACTCCCAGTCATCAGAAAAAATCAAAATATCGTCCAAATACACAATCATAAATTTATCCAAATATTCACGGAAAATATCATGCATAAAGGACTGAAAGACCGAAGGTGCATTTGAAAGGCCGAAAGGCATTACTAAATACTCAAAATGGCCCTCAGGCGTATTAAATGCGGTTTTCCACTCATCCCCCTGCTTAATTCGCACCAAATTATACGCCCCACGAAGATCAATCTTAGAGAACCACTTAGCCCCTCTTATGCGAGCAAACAAATCAGTCAACAAAGGCAACGGATACTGATATTTGACTGTAATTTTATTCAGGAGTCGATAATCAATACAAGGCCTCAGAGAGCCATCCTTCTTAGACACAAAGAAAAAACCAGTTCCTAAAGGAGATGAAGAAGGACGAATATGTCCCTTTTCCAGGGACTCCTTAATATACTCTCGCATAGCAGCATGTTCAGGCACAGATAAATTAAACAAACGACCCTTTGGAAATTTACTGCCAGGAATCAGATCTATGGCGCAATCACAATCTCTGTGGGGAGGGAGAGAACCAATCTTAGGCTCTTCAAAAACATCACGATAATCAGACAAAAATGCTGGAATCTCAGAGGGAGTAGATGACGAAATGGAAACCAAAGGTACATCCCCATGAGCCCCCCGACATCCCCAGCTTATCACAGACATTGTTTTCCAGTCAAGGACTGGGTTATGAGATTGTAACCATGGTAATCCAAGCACTAAAACATCATGTAAATTGTACAACACAAGGAAGCGAATCACCTCCTCATGGTCTGGAGTCATACGCATAGTCACTTGCGTCCAGAATTGTGGTTTATTACTAGCCAAAGGGGTAGAATCAATACCCTTCAGAGGTATAGGGACTTCCAGTGGCTCTAAATCAAACCCACAGCGCCTGGCAAAGGACCAATCCATAAGACTCAGGGCGGCGCCAGAGTCCACATAGGCATCCACAGTAATAACTGATAATGAACAAATCAAGGTTACAGACAGAATAAATTTAGACTGTAAAGTGCAAATAGACTTGTCAGCCTTCTTTGTGCGTTTAGAGCATGCTGATATAACATGAGCAGAATCACCACAATAGAAACATAACCCATTTTTACGCCTGTAATTCTGCCGCTCGCTTCTGGACAGAGTTCTGTCACATTGCATATTCTCTGGCGATTTTTCAGAAGATACCGCCAAATGGTGCACAGGCTTGCGCTCCCGCAAACGCCGATCAATCTGAATAGCCATTGTCATGGACTCATTCAGACCTGTAGGCGCAGGGAACCCGACCATAACATCCTTAACGGCATCAGAGAGGCCCTCTCTGAAATTTGCCGCTAGGGCGCACTCATTCCACTGAGTAAGCACAGACCATTTACGAAATTTTTGGCAGTATATCTCAGCTTCATCTTGCCCTTGAGATAGGGCTATCAAAGCTTTTTCAGCTTGAATCTCCAAATTAGGTTCCTCATAAAGCAAGCCTAAAGCCAGAAAAAAGGCATCCACATTGAGCAACGCAGGATCCCCTGGTGTCAATGAAAATGCCCAGTTTTGAGGGTCACTGTTATGACCCCAATGGCGAGGGTCTCAGAGATATCAGCAAGTCTGTGGAGTACAAAAATCCAGCTCATAGGGCAGTGGTAACTGGGTTGACCATATATCTACTCCTAACGCCAACACTAGAAGTAGCCGGGGAACATGCCTACGTTGGTCGCTAGATGTCTCGCGCCAGCCAGAGGACTAACTACCCCTAGAAGAGGAAAACAAAGACCTCTCTTGCCTCCAGAGAATAGACCCCAAAAGTTGGATACAAGCCCCCCACAAATAATAACGGTGAGGTAAGAGGAAATTACAAACACAGAGATGAACTAGGTTTAGCAAAGAGAGGCCCACTTACTAATAGCAGAATGTAGTAAGATAACTTATATGGTCAACAAAAACCCTAACAAAACTCCACACTGGAGATTCAAGAACCCCCGAACCGTCTAACGGCCCGGGGGGAGAACTCCAGCCTCCCTAGAGCTTCCAGCAAGAATAGGATACAGATTATGTACAAGCTGGACAAAAATGCAAACAAAAACAATAGCAAAAAGCAAGAAAGCAGACTTAGCTTAATCAAGCAGGAACCAGGATCAGTAGACAAGAGCACTACAGATTAGCTCTGATATCAACGTTGCCAGGCATTGAACTGAAGGTCCAGGGAGCTTATATAGCAACACCCCTGACCTAACGACCCAGGTGAGCATACAAGGAATGAATGACATACCCAGAGTAAAAACACTAGTAGCCACTAGAGGGAGCCAAAAGGTAAATTCACAACAGTACCCCCCCCTTAGTGAGGGGTCACCGAACCCTCACCAAGACCACCAGGGCGATCAGGATGAGCAGCGTGAAAGGCGCGAACTAAATCGGCCGCATGCACATCAGAGGCGACCACCCAGGAATTATCCTCCTGACCATAGCCCTTCCACTTGACCAGGTACTGAAGCCTCCGCCTGGAGAGACGAGAATCTAAGATCTTCTCCACCACGTACTCCAACTCGCCCTCAACCAACACCGGAGCAGGAGGCTCAGCAGAAGGAACCACAGGCACAACGTACCGCCGCAACAAGGACCTATGAAATACGTTGTGAATGGCAAACGACACCGGAAGATCCAGGCGAAAGGATACAGGATTAAGGATCTCCAATATATTGTAAGGACCAATGAATCGAGGCTTAAATTTGGGAGAGGAGACCTTCATAGGAACAAATCGAGAAGACAGCCATACCAAATCCCCAACACGAAGTCGGGGACCCACACCGCGGCGGCGATTGGCAAAACGCTGAGCCTTCTCCTGTGACAACTTCAAGTTGTCCACCACATGATTCCAGATCCGCTGCAACCTATCCACCACAGAATCCACTCCAGGACAGTCAGAAGGCTCCACATGTCCCGAGGAAAAACGAGGATGGAAACCGGAGTTGCAGAAAAATGGCGAAACCAAGGTGGCAGAACTAGCCCGATTATTAAGGGCAAATTCAGCCAACGGCAAGAAGGTCACCCAATCATCCTGACCAGAAGAGACAAAACACCTCAAATACGCCTCCAGAGTCTGATTAGTTCGTTCCGTTTGTCCGTTAGTCTGTGGATGAAAAGCGGACGAAAACGACAAATCAATGCCCATCCTACCACAAAAGGATCGCCAGAACCTGGAAACAAACTGGGATCCTCTGTCCGACACAATATTCTCAGGAATGCCGTGCAAACGAACCACGTTCTGGAAGAACACAGGAACCAGATCAGCAGAGGAAGGCAGCTTAGGCAAAGGAACCAGATGGACCATCTTGGAGAAACGATCACATATCACCCAGATGACAGACATGCCTTTAGACACCGGGAGATCCGAAATGAAATCCATAGAGATGTGTGTCCAAGGTCTCTTCGGGACAGGCAAGGGCAAGAGCAACCCGCTGGCACGAGAACAGCAAGGCTTAGCTCGAGCACAAGTACCGCAGGACTGCACAAATGACCGCACATCCCTTGACAAGGAAGGCCACCAAAAGGACCTGGCCACCAGATCTCTGGTGCCAAAAATTCCCGGGTGCCCTGCCAACACTGAGGAATGAACCTCGGAAATGACTCTGCTGGTCCATTTAGCAGGCACAAACAATCTGTCAGGTGGACAAGAGTCAGGCCTACCAGCCTGAAATCTCTGCAACACACGTCGCAGATCTGGAGAAATCGCTGACAAGATAACTCCTTCCTTAAGAATACCCTCAGGTTCAGCGACTCCAGGAGCATCAGGCACAAAGCTCCTAGACAGAGCATCGGCCTTCACATTCTTAGAACCTGGTAAATATGAGACCACAAAGTCAAAACGGGAGAAAAACAATGACCAGCGGGCCTGTCTAGGATTCAGGCGTTTAGCAGACTCGAGATACATCAAATTTTTGTGATCAGTCAAGACCACCACCCGATGCTTAGCACCCTCGAGCCAATGACGCCACTCCTCAAATGCCCACTTCATGGCCAATAACTCCCGATTGCCCACATCATAATTTCGCTCTGCCGGCGAAAACTTCCTAGAGAAAAAGGCACAAGGTCTCATAGTAGAGCAACCAAGGCCTCTCTGCGACAAAACGGCCCCTGCCCCAATCTCCGAAGCATCCACCTCAACCTGAAAGGGAAGTGAGACGTCAGGCTGGCACAAAACAGGCGCCGAAGTAAACCGGCGTTTCAACTCCTGGAAAGCCTCCACGGCAGCAGGAGCCC
This sequence comes from Ranitomeya variabilis, assembly GCF_051348905.1. Taxonomy (NCBI): domain Eukaryota; kingdom Metazoa; phylum Chordata; class Amphibia; order Anura; family Dendrobatidae; genus Ranitomeya; species Ranitomeya variabilis. The sequence goes on from NC_135236.1 coordinate 426,210,680, forward strand.
AGTTAGCTACATCAGAGCCTTTCTTGGTCATATCCGTCAGCGGTTTAACAACGCTAGAGAAATTTGCGATAAAACGACGGTAGAAGTTAGCAAAACCCAAGAACTTCTGAAGACTCTTAACTGACGAGGGTTGAGTCCAATCATGAATAGCTCGGACCTTGACTGGATCCATCTCCACAGCAGAAGGGGAAAAAATGAACCCCAAAAAGGGAACCTTCTGTACATCAAAGAGACACTTTGAGCCTTTTACAAACAAAGAATTTTCACGCAAAATCTCAAAAACCATCCTGACCTGCTCCACATGCGAGTCCCAATCATCAGAAAAAACCAGAATATCATCCAGATAAACAATCAAAAATCTATCCAGATACTTCCGGAAAATGTCATGCATGAAGGACTGAAAAACTGAAGGTGCATTAGAGAGCCCAAATGGCATCACCAAGTACTCAAAATGACCTTCGGGCGTATTGAATGCGGTTTTCCATTCATCGCCCTGCCTAATGCGCACAAGGTTGTACGCACCACGAAGGTCTATCTTGGTGAACCACTTGGCACCTTTAATCCGGGCAAACAAATCTGACAACAACGGCAAAGGATACTGAAATTTGACAGTGATCTTATTTAAAAGCCGATAGTCAATACAAGGCCTCAAAGATCCGTCCTTTTTGGCCACAAAAAAGAATCCCGCACCAAGAGGGGAAGAAGAAGGACGGATATGCCCCTTCTCAAGAGACTCCTTGATATATGAACGCATCGCGGTATGTTCAGGTACCGACAGATTAAACAGTCTCCCCTTAGGAAACTTACTGCCAGGGATCAAATCTATTGCACAGTCACATTCCCTATGAGGAGGCAGTGCACTGGACTTAGACTCGCTGAAGACATCCTGATAATCAGACAAATACGCCGGAACTTCCGAAGGCGTAGAAGAAGCAATAGACAAGGGCAGGGAATCTCCATGAATTCCATGGCAGCCCCAACTTGACACTGACATAGCCTTCCAGTCCAAGACTGGATTATGGGTCTGTAACCATGGCAAACCCAAAACAACCAAATCATGCATTTTATGCAGAACAAGAAAACGTATTACCTCCCGATGTTCGGGAGTCATGCACATGGTAACCTGTGTCCAAAACTGCGGTTTATTTTTTGCCAATGGCGTAGAATCAATACCCCTAAGAGGGATAGGATTTTCCAATGGCTCAAGAACAAATCCACAGCGCTTGGCAAATGACAGATCCATAAGGCTCAGGGCCGCACCTGAGTCCACAAACGCCATGACAGGATACGATGACAGTGAGCAAATCAAAGTTACAGATAGAATAAATTTAGGTTGCAAATTACCAATGACGACCGGACTAACAACCTTAGTAAGACGTTTAGAGCATGCTGAGATAACATGTGTAGAATCACCACAGTAGTAACACAAGCCATTCTGGCGTCTATGAATTTTCCGCTCATTTCTAGTCAGGATTCTATCACATTGCATTAATTCAGGTGCCTGTTCAGACAACACCATGAGGGAATTTGCGGTTTTGCGCTCCCGCAACCGCCGGTCGATTTGAATAGCCAGGGCCATAGAATCATTCAGACCTGTGGGAATGGGAAAACCCACCATCACATTCTTAATGGCTTCAGAAAGACCATTTCTAAAATTTGCAGCCAATGCACACTCGTTCCACTGGGTCAGCACGGACCATTTCTGAAATTTTTGGCAATACACTTCAGCCTCGTCCTGGCCCTGAGACATAGCCAGCAAGGCTTTTTCTGCCTGAATCTCAAGATTGGGTTCCTCATAAAGCAAACCGAGCGCCAGAAAAAACGCATCAATATCAGCCAATGCCGGATCTCCCGGCGCCAGCGAGAAAGCCCAATCCTGAGGGTCGCCCCGTAAAAAAGAAATAACAATTTTCACTTGCTGAGCAGAGTCTCCAGAGGAACAGGGTCTCAGGGACAAAAACAATTTACAATTATTCCTGAAATTTCTAAACTTAAATCGGTCTCCGGAAAACAGTTCAGGAATCGGTATCTTAGGTTCTGACATAGGATTTCTGGTAACATAATCTTGTATGCCCTGCACACGAGCAGCAAGCTGGTCCACACTTGTAATCAAGGTCTGGACATTCATGTCTGCAGCAATCACAAGCCACTCAGAGGTAAAGGGGAAAAGAAAAAAAATGAGAGAGAGAAAAAAAAACTCAGAACTTTCTTTCTTATAATCCCGCTTCTGCAATGCATTTAACATTTAATACTGGCCTGGCAAACTGTTATGACTAGGGTTGAGCGAAACGGGTCGATCATTTTCAAAAGTCGCCGACTTTTGGCTAAGTCGGCGTCTCATGAAACCCGATCCGACCCCTGTGCTTGTCGGCCATGCGGTACGCGACTTTCGCGCCAAAGTCGCGTTTCAATGACGCGAAAAGCGCCATTTCTCAGCCAATGAAGGTGAACGCAGAGTGTGGGCAGCGTGATGACATAGATCCTGGTCCCCACCATCTTAGAGAAGGGCATTGCAGTGATTGGCTTGCTGTCTGCGGCGTCACAGGGGCTATAAAGGGGCGTTCCCGCCGACCGCCATCTTACTGCTGCTGATCTGAGCTTAGGGACAGGTTGCTGCCGCTTCATCAGAAGCAGGGAGAGCGTTAGGCAGGGTCCACTAACCACCAAACCGCTTGTGCTGCAGCGATTTCCACTGTCCAACACCACCTTCGGTGTGCAGGGACTGTGGAAGCTATTTTTTTTTTTTTTCCCCTCAGCGCTGTAGCTCATTGGGCTGCCCTAGAAGGCTCCGTGATAGCTGTATTGCTGTGTGTACGCCACTGTGGAAACCAACTGCTTTTTTCAAAGCACATATCCTCTTGTTCCTTCCTTTCTGCACAGCTATCTTTTCTGTTTTTCCACACTTTTTATTTAATTTGTGCATCAGTCCACTCCTATTGCTGCCTGCCATACCTGGCTTACATTACTGCAGGGAGATAGTAATTGTAGGACAGTTTTTTTTTTTTTTTTGTTTTGTTTTTTTGTGGGAGATTAAGATTGGCATTTCTGCTACAGTGCCATCCCTGTGTGTGCCATCTCTCACTGAGTGGGCCATAGAAAGCCTATTTATTTTTTCCGTGATTTGTGTTCTAAAATCTACCTCAACACAAAAACAGTACATCAATCAGTGGGAGAAAAATATTGGCCTCAGTCAGGGCTTGTGTGCCACTGCTGTGTGTGCTATCTCTCATTCAGTGGGCTATAGCAAGCCTATTTTTTTTTTTTTTTTTTAATATTATTTGGTTTCTAATTCTCCCTGAAAAAAAAAAAAAAAACCTAAAAAAACAGTGGGAGAATAATATTGCCCTTTCAGCTTGTGTGCCAGTCTTGACTCCTGGGTGTGCCACCTCTCTCCCTCTCATTCAGTGGGCCATAGAAAGCCTATTTATTTTTTTTTTTAAATATTATTGGGTTTCTAAAGTCTCCCTGAAAAAACAAAAAATACATAAAAAAACAGTGGGAGAGTAATATTGCCCTTTCAGCTTGTGTGCCAGTCTTGACTCCTGGGTGTGCCACCTCTCTCCCTTTCATTCAGTGGGCCATAGAAAGCCTATTTATTTTTTCCGTGATTTGTGTTCTAAAATCTACCTCAACACAAAAACACTACATCAATCAGTGGGAGAAAAATATTGGCCTCAGTCAGGGCTTGTGTGCCACTGCTGTGTGTGCTATCTCTCATTCAGTGGGCTATAGCAAGCCTATTTTTTTTTTTTTTTTTTTTTTTAATATTATTTGGTTTCTAAAGTCTCCCTGAAAAAAAAAAAAAAACATAAAAAAACAGTGGGAGAGTAATATTGCCCTTTCAGCTTGTGTGCCAGTCTTGACTCCTGGGTGTGCCACCTCTCTCCCTTTCATTCAGTGGGCCATAGAAAGCCTATTTATTTTTTGGTTTTTTTAATATTATTTGGTTTCTAAAGTCTCCCTGAAAATAAAAAAAAAAAATACATAAAAAAACAGTGGGAGAGTAATATTGCCATTTCAGCTTGTGTGCCAGTCTTGACTCCTGGGTGTGCCACCTCTCTCCCTCTCATTCAGTGGGCCATAGAAAGCCTTGTTTTTTTGTTTTTTTTTTAATATTATTTGGTTTCTAAAGTCTCCCTGAAAATAAAAAAAAAAAACATAAAAAAACAGTGGGAGAGTAATATTGCCATTTCAGCTTGTGTGCCAGTCTTGACTCCTGGGTGTGCCACCTCTCTCTCTAATTGTGGGCCATAGAAAGCCTATTTATTTTTTGGTTTTTTTAATATTATTTGGTTTCTAAAGTCTCCCTGAAAATAAAAAAAAAAAATACATAAAAAAACAGTGGGAGAGTAATATTGCCCTTTCAGCTTGTGTGCCAGTCTTGACTCCTGGGTGTGCCACCTCTCTCCCTTTCATTCAGTGGGCCATAGAAAGCCTATTTATTTTTTGGTTTTTTTAATATTATTTGGTTTCTAAAGTCTCCCTGAAAATAAAAAAAAAAAATACATAAAAAAACAGTGGGAGAGTAATATTGCCATTTCAGCTTGTGTGCCAGTCTTGACTCCTGGGTGTGCCACCTCTCTCCCTCTCATTCAGTGGGCCATAGAAAGCCTTGTTTTTTTGTTTTTTTTTTAATATTATTTGGTTTCTAAAGTCTCCCTGAAAATAAAAAAAAAAAACATAAAAAAACAGTGGGAGAGTAATATTGCCATTTCAGCTTGTGTGCCAGTCTTGACTCCTGGGTGTGCCACCTCTCTCTCTAATTGTGGGCCATAGAAAGCCTATTTATTTTTTGGTTTTTTTAATATTATTTGGTTTCTAAAGTCTCCCTGAAAATAAAAAAAAAAAATACATAAAAAAACAGTGGGAGAGTAATATTGCCCTTTCAGCTTGTGTGCCAGTCTTGACTCCTGGGTGTGCCACCTCTCTCCCTTTCATTCAGTGGGCCATAGAAAGCCTATTTATTTTTTGGTTTTTTTAATATTATTTGGTTTCTAAAGTCTCCCTGAAAATAAAAAAAAAAAATACATAAAAAAACAGTGGGAGAGTAATATTGCCATTTCAGCTTGTGTGCCAGTCTTGACTCCTGGGTGTGCCACCTCTCTCTCTAATTGTGGGCCATAGAAAGCCTTTTTATTTTTTTCCTTCATTTGTGTTTTAAAATCAACCTCAACACAAAAACACTACATCAATCAGTGGGAGAAAAATATTGGCCTCAGTCAGGGCTTGTGTGCCACTCCTGTGCGTGCCATCTCTCATTCAGTGGGCCATAGAAAGCCTTGTTTTTTTGTTTTTTTTTTAAATATTATTTGGTTTCTAAAGTCTCACAGAGAAAAAAAAAAAAATAAATTAGGTGGGAGATTAATATTGACATTAGTGCTTGAGTGACAGTCCTGCGTGTGTGTCATCTCTGTGATTTGGTGTCACAGAAAACAGAGTGTGTAACATTGTGCCTGATTTTCCTTGTGGTCTCACCAACCTGTTAAGGGATATTGAAATCATACTGAAGTTATAGCTCACCGTGTAAGTTGTTTGACAGCAACAAATAAAGTTAGTTTGGTTACGATTTTTAAACAATGAGGAAGTCTGGTGCAAGAGGTCGTCGTGGGCGTTCATTGTCAGCTGGTAATGATGGTAGTGGTAGTGGAGCATCAGGTGGTCGTGGGGATAAAAATATTCCACCTAAGTCTGGAGCTGTGGAGCCAGTTTCGTCGTCAGGCTACACAAGGCCTCGAACGCTCTCTTTTCTGGGAGTAGGAAAACCGCTTTTAAAGGCTGAGCAGCAACAGCAAGTTTTGGCTTACATTGCAGACTCAGCCTCTAGCTCTTTTGCCTCCTCTTCCGAAACTGGTAAATGTAAAAGCAGCGCGTCGCTTGTGGATGTTCACGGTCAGGGACAAGTCGCTTCCTTGTCCTCCTCAGCAAAAACTACAACAAGAGAGAAGGATGCAGCAGGCGACACAACGGGTCACTCCATGGAGCTCTTTACACATACCGTCCCTGGCTTAGAAAGTGAAACATTTAACAGGCCATGCCCATTACAAGTAGATTCTGACATGGAGTGCACTGATGCACAGCCACAGCCAGAGTACTATGCTGCTCCTTTGACTCAGACCACCACATTGCCCTCTCAGGGTACAGATCCACAATCAGACCCTGATGAGACTATGTTGCCCCGCCACGAACGCTATACCACCGACCGACACAGTGACACAGACGAAGTTGCACACGAGCTCGAAGAGGAGGTAATAGATGACCCAGTTATTGACCCCGATTGGCAGCCATTGGGGGAACAGGGTGCAGGCGGCAGTAGTTCAGAAGCGGAGGTGGAGGAGGGGCCGCAGCAGGCATCAACATCGCAACAGGTTCCATCTGCCGGGCCCGTATCTGGCCCAAAACGCGTGTCAAAGCCAAAACCTGTTGGAGGACAGCGTGGCCATCCGGTTAAAGCTCAGTCTGCAATCCCTGAAAAGGGATCCGAGTCTAGGAAGAGTGCAGTCTGGCATTTTTTTAAACAACATCCAACTGATCAGCGCAAAGTCATCTGTCAAAAATGTTCAACTAGCTTAAGCAGAGGTCAGAATCTGAAAAGTCTAAATACTAGTTGCATGCATAGACACTTAACCACCATGCATTTTCAAGCCTGGACTAACTACCAAACGTCCCTTAAGGTTGTAGCACCCTCGGCCAATGAAGCTAGTCAGCAACGCAACATCCCTTCCGTCACTGTAAGGCCACCATTTTCCGCACCACCGGCAGTATCTGTGCAGGTTTCTTTGCCAGCCAAAAGCAGTCAGGGTCAGGGAATCACCAGTTTAGTAGGAGGAAATATTGCATCTAGGGCACCGGCGGAAACAATACCGTCTCCAACCGTCTCTCAGTCTGCCATGTACACCGGCACACCCGAAAGTTCCACGATCTCCTGCTCTCCAGTCCAGCTCACCCTACATGAGACTCTGGTTAGAAAAAGGAAGTACTTATCCTCGCATCCGCGTACACAGGGTTTTAACGCCCACATAGCTAGACTAATCTCGTTAGAGATGATGCCCTACCGTTTAGTTGAAAGCGAAGCTTTTAAAGCCCTGATGGAGTACGCTGAACCACGATACGAGCTACCTAGTCGACACTTTTTTTCCAGAAAAGCCATCCCAGCCCTGCACCAGCATGTTAAACAGCGCATCGTCCATGCACTTAGGCAATCTGTGAGTACAAAGGTGCACCTGACTACAGATGCATGGACCAGTAGGCATGGCCAGGGACGTTATGTGTCCATCACGGCACACTGGGTGAATGTGGTGGATGCAGGGTCCACAGGCGACATCAATTTAGGGACAGTTGTGCCTAGCCCACGGTCTAGGAAACAGTTGGCTGTAGGCGTTCGCACCCCCTCCTCCTCCTCCTCGTCCTCCTGCAGAAGCTACAGCTCTTCCACAGAACGCAGTCGGCCAACCACTCCATCGGCAGATGACACTGTTGCACACCAGTTGTCCCATTATGGGCCAGCTACTGCCAAGCGTCAGCAGGCTGTATTGGCTATGAAGTGTTTGGGCGACAACAGACACACCGCGGAAGTTCTGTCCGAGTTCTTGCAACAAGAAACGCAGTCGTGGCTGGGCACAGTAGATCTTGAGGCAGGCAAGGTAGTGAGTGATAACGGAAGGAATTTCATGGCTGCCATCTCCCTTTCCCAACTGAAACACATTCCTTGCCTGGCTCACACCTTAAACCTGGTGGTGCAGTGCTTATTGAAAACTTATCCTGGGTTCTCCGACCTGCTCCTCAAAGTGCGTGCACTTTGCTCACATATCCGACGTTCGCCTGTACACGCCAGCCGTATGCAGACCTATCAGCGGTCTTTGAACCTTCCCCAGCATCGCCTAATCATAGACGTTGCAACAAGGTGGAACTCAACACTGCACATGCTTCAGAGACTGTGCGAACAGAGGCGTGCTGTTATTTATTTGTGGGAGGATACACGGGCAGGCAGTAGGATGGCAGACATGGAGTTGTCAGGTGTGCAGTGGTCGAAGATACAAGACATGTGTCAAGTCCTTCAGTGTTTTGAGGAATGCACACGGCTGGTTAGTGCAGACAACGCCGTAATAAGCATGAGCATCCCCCTAATGCGTCTGCTGATGCAAAGTTTGACGCACATAAAGGAGCAGGCGTCTGCACCAGAGGAAGAGGGAAGCCTTGATGACAGTCAGCCATTGTCTGGTCAGGGCAGTGTACAGGACGAGGTAGCGGGCGAAGAGGAGGTGGAGGACGAGGAGGATGATGGGGATGAGTATATTTTTAATGCGGAAACTTTCACGGGGGCACAGGAAATTGGTTGCGTGTCACGGCCGGGTTCTGGTTTTTTGAGGGACACAAGTGACGTAGATTTGCCTGCAACTGCCCCTCAACCAATCACAACCGGAGATTTGACAACTGGAACTTTGGCCCACATGGCGGATTATGCCTTACGTATCCTAAAAAGGGACACACGCATTACGAAAATGATGAACGATGACGATTACTGGTTGGCCTGCCTCCTTGATCCACGCTATAAAGGCAAATTGCAAAATATTATGCCACATGAGAACTTGGAACTAATATTAGCAACCAAACAATCAACTCTTGTTGACCGTTTGCTTCAGGCATTCCCAGCACACAGCGCACGTGATCGTTCTCACACAAGCTCCTGGGGGCAGCAGACTAGGAGTGTTAGGGGTGCACACATCAGAAGTGGCGTTGGACAGAGGGGTTTTCTGACCAGGTTGTGGAGTGATTTTGCTATGACCGCAGACAGGACAGGTACTGCTGCATCAATTGAAAGTGACAGGAGACAACATTTGTCCAGTATGGTTACTAACTATTTTTCATCCCTTATCGATGTTCTCCCTCAACCGTCATTCCCATTTGATTACTGGGCCTCCAAATTAGACACCTGGCCAGAATTGGCAGAATATGCATTGCAGGAGCTTGCTTGCCCGGCAGCAAGTGTCCTATCAGAAAGAGTATTCAGTGCTGCAGGTTCAATATTAACCGAAAAAAGGACTCGTCTGGCTACCCAAAATGTTGACGATCTAACATTCATTAAAATGAACCACAACTGGATTTCGAAATCTTTTGCCCCACCTTGCCCGGCCGACACCTAGCTTTCCTATGAAAAGCTCTTGCCTGTGAATTACTTTTCTAATGTCTAATTTGCTGCAGCTGATTGTACAGCATACGACATGTTTACACCTCCCTAAATGGCAAAACTCCCCACACGGGGCCGTGGTATCGCGACTTGGCGCAAGCACCCGTGAGACTGCTGTTTGTCTGAAGAGGTGGGTGTGCTCGCTTTTGGTTGACGGCATTGCTACTGGGTCCCTCATAGTACAATGTAGTGTCTCTGGCGGTGGTGGTGCGCACCCAACGTCAGACACACCGTTGTAACATGAGGGGCCCTGGGGCGGTCCCGCCGGCCTCAAGAGAGTTCCCCCCTACCCCAGCTCAAAATGTGCTCTACCACGTGCAAAATTATGTCGCACAGCTCCACCAATCTTTAGTCTATTCGCTGACATCATTCAATGTCTGGCACTGACAATACAAATTTGTAGACATCTATGATGCAACTTAAAGTAGTCTGTGTCTGTGTCCTATATTGGCACCATTAAATAGTTACTGCCAAATTACAATGTCAGAAACTCAGTAGATGAGCCCACCCCTGTACCTAAGTATGCCACCTTTTTTTTTTGTTTTGGTTGTTTTGCGAGACATTAACATCTATTTATATTTTGGGAGTACTGGGACAGACACTCCTTGCACTACTCCTCCACTCACCACCAAGCTGCCTGTGTATCCATGTAACCGCTGTAAAACTGCCATGAGCCTATTGTTTGTTATTTTAGGCCTTTGATAGCCTGTCTGCGGTCCCTACTTTAAATACTCCTCCACTGACCACCAAGCTGCCTGCCCGTGTATCCATGTAACCGCTGTGAAACTGCCATGAGCCTATTGTTTGTTATGTTAGGCCTTTGATAGCCTGTCTGCGGTCCCTACTTTAAATACTCCTCCACTGACCAGACCACTGCTGCCCGTGTACCCCTGGAACCAATTATAAAGTGCCTACAGCCAGCCCATTTTCTTATGTTAGGCCTTTGAAGCCTGTCTGCGGTCCCTACTTTAAATACTCCTCCACTGACCAGACCACTGCTGCCCGTGTACCCCTGGAACCAATTATAAAGTGCCTACAGCCAGCCCATTTTCTTATGTTAGGCCTTTGAAGCCTTTCTGCGGTCCCTACTTTAAATAATCCTCCACTCACCACCACCAAGCTGCCTGCCCGTGTATCCATGTAACCGCTGTGAAACTGCCATGAGCCTATTGTTTGTTATTTTAGGCCTTTGATAGCCTGTCTGCGGTCCCTACTTTAAATACTCCTCCACTCACCACCAAGCTGCCTGTGTATCCATGTAACCGCTGTAAAACTGCCATGAGCCTATTGTTTGTTATTTTAGGCCTTTGATAGCCTGTCTGCGGTCCCTACTTTAAATACTCCTCCACTGACCAGACCACTGCTGCCCGTGTACCCCTGGAACCAATTATAAAGTGCCTACAGCCAGCCCATTTTCTTATGTTAGGCCTTTGAAGCCTGTCTGCGGTCCCTACTTTAAATACTCCTCCACTCACCACCACCAAGCTGCCTGCCCGTGTATCCATGTAACCGCTGTGAAACTGCCATGAGCCTATTGTTTGTTATTTTAGGCCTTTGATAGCCTGTCTGCGGTCCCTACTTTAAATACTCCTCCACTCACCACCAAGCTGCCTGCCCGTGTATCCATGTAACCGCTGTGAAACTGCCATCATGAGCCTATTGTTTGTTATGTTAGGCCTTTGATAGCCTGTCTGCGGTCCCTACTTTAAATACTCCTCCACTGACCAGACCACTGCTGCCCGTGTACCCCTGGAACCAATTATAAAGTGCCTACAGCCAGCCCATTTTCTTATGTTAGGCCTTTGATAGCCTGTCTGCGGTCCCTACTTTAAATACTCCTCCACTCACCACCAAGCTGCCTGCCCGTGTATCCATGTAACCGCTGTGAAACTGCCATCATGAGCCTATTGTTTGTTATGTTAGGCCTTTGATAGCCTGTCTGCGGTCCCTACTTTAAATACTCCTCCACTGACCAGACCACTGCTGCCCGTGTACCCCTGGAACCAATTATAAAGTGCCTACAGCCAGCCCATTTTCTTATGTTAGGCCTTTGAAGCCTGTCTGCGGTCCCTACTTTAAATACTCCTCCACTCACCACCACCAAGCTGCCTGCCCGTGTATCCATGTAACCGCTGTGAAACTGCCATGAGCCTATTGTTTGTTATTTTAGGCCTTTGATAGCCTGTGTGCGGTCCCTACTTTAAATACTCCTCCACTCACCACCAAGCTGCCTGCCCGTGTATCCATGTAACCGCTGTGAAACTGCCATGAGCCTATTGTTTGTTATTTTAGGCCTTTGATAGCCTGTGTGCGGTCCCTACTTTAAATACTCCTCCACTCACCACCAAGCTGCCTGCCCGTGTATCCATGTAACCGCTGTGAAACTGCCATGAGCCTATTGTTTGTTATGTTAGGCCTTTGATAGCCTGTCTGCGGTCCCTACTTTAAATACTCCTCCACTGACCAGACCACTGCTGCCCGTGTACCCCTGGAACCAATTATAAAGTGCCTACAGCCAGCCCATTTTCTTATGTTAGGCCTTTGAAGCCTGTCTGCGGTCCCTACTTTAAATACTCCTCCACTGACCAGACCACTGCTGCCCGTGTACCCCTGGAACCAATTATAAAGTGCCTACAGCCAGCCCATTTTCTTATGTTAGGCCTTTGAAGCCTGTCTGCGGTCCCTACTTTAAATACTCCTCCACTCACCACCACCAAGCTGCCTGCCCGTGTATCCATGTAACCGCTGTGAAACTGCCATGAGCCTATTGTTTGTTATTTTAGGCCTTTGATAGCCTGTCTGCGGTCCCTACTTTAAATACTCCTCCACTCACCACCAAGCTGCCTGCCCGTGTATCCATGTAACCGCTGTGAAACTGCCATCATGAGCCTATTGTTTGTTATGTTAGGCCTTTGATAGCCTGTCTGCGGTCCCTACTTTAAATACTCCTCCACTGACCAGACCACTGCTGCCCGTGTACCCCTGGAACCAATTATAAAGTGCCTACAGCCAGCCCATTTTCTTATGTTAGGCCTTTGAAGCCTGTCTGCGGTCCCTACTTTAAATACTCCTCCACTGACCAGACCACTGCTGCCCGTGTACCCCTGGAACCAATTATAAAGTGCCTACAGCCAGCCCATTTTCTTATGTTAGGCCTTTGAAGCCTGTCTGCGGTCCCTACTTTAAATACTCCTCCACTCACCACCACCAAGCTGCCTGCCCGTCTATCCATGTAACCGCTGTAAAACTGCAATGAGCCTATTGTTTGTTATTTTAGGCCTTTGATAGCCTGTCTGCGGCCCCTACTTGCAATACTCCTCCACTGACCACACCAATGCTGCCCGTGTACCCCTGGAACCTATTTAAAAGTTCATAGAGCCTAGTTATATATTTTATTTACTATTAATAAGGCCATGATGGACTACGCTGTACCACGCTACAAGCTAACCAGTCGACACTTCTTTTGCGAGAAAAGCCATCCCAACCCTCCACCAGCATGTAGAAGACCGCATTGTCCATGCACTCTGGCAATCTGTGAGTACAAAGGTGCACCTGACAACAGACGCATGGACCTGTAGGCATGGCCACGGAAGATTACGTGTCCATTACGGCGCAATGGGTTAATGTGGTGGATGCATGGTCCACAGGGGACAGCCTACTAAGTCTGTCTGCAGTCCCTAATTCAAATTGTGCTCCACTGTCTAAATCGGAACTTCCACCTTCTGGCTTTCGGCCTATAGTATCAGAAATTAAACTGCATTTGGCCTTCAACTTTGGTTAGGGCCTACTAACGGCTTCTGCCCCTCCCTGGTGTTGCCCTCAACTAAATAAAGCTGAGCTTCAACCTTCTGCTCCAAATTACCATTTTGAAAAATGCAATAGGCTTTTCAGGCCTACTAAAGGAGTCTGTCTGTGTGCCCCTCCCTGGTGTTGTCCTCAACTAAATAAAGCTGAGCTTCAACCTTCCGGCTCTCATTATGTGGTTTTAAAAAAAAAAAAGGTGGTTAGGGCCTACTAACGGCTTCTGCCCCTCCCTGGTGTTGTCCTCAACTAAATAAAGCTGAGCTTCAACCTTCCGGCTCTCATTATGTGGTTTTAAAAAAAAAAAAGGTGGTTAGGGCCTACTAACGGCTTCTGCCCCTCCCTGGTGTTGTCCTCAACTAAATAAAGCTGAGCTTCAACCTTCCGGCTCTCATTATGTGGTTTTAAAAAAAAAAAAGGTGGTTAGGGCCTACTAACGGCTTCTGCCCCTCCCTGGTGTTGTCCTCAACTAAATAAAGCTGAGCTTCAACCTTCCGGCTCTCATTATGTGGTTTTAAAAAAAAAAAAGGTGGTTAGGGCCTACTAACGGCTTCTGCCCCTCCCTGGTGTTGTCCTCAACTAAATAAAGCTGAGCTTCAACCTTCCGGCTCTCATTATGTGGTTTTAAAAAAAAAAATGGTGGTTAGGGCCTACTAACGGCTTCTGCCCCTCCCTGGTGTTGTCCTCAACTAAATAAAGCTGAGCTTCAACCTTCCGGCTCTCATTATGTGGTTTTAAAAAAAAAAAAGGTGGTTAGGGCCTACTAACGGCTTCTGCCCCTCCCTGGTGTTGTCCTCAACTAAATAAAGCTGAGCTTCAACCTTCCGGCTCTCATTATGTGGTTTTAAAAAAAAAAAAGGTGGTTAGGGCCTACTAACGGCTTCTGCCCCTCCCTGGTGTTGTCCTCAACTAAATAAAGCTGAGCTTCAACCTTCCGGCTCTCATTATGTGGTTTTAAAAAAAAAAAAGGTGGTTAGGGCCTACTAACGGCTTCTGCCCCTCCCTGGTGTTGTCCTCAACTAAATAAAGCTGAGCTTCAACCTTCCGGCTCTCATTATGTGGTTTTAAAAAAAAAAAAGGTGGTTAGGGCCTACTAACGGCTTCTGCCCCTCCCTGGTGTTGTCCTCAACTAAATAAAGCTGAGCTTCAACCTTCCGGCTCTCATTATGTGGTTTTAAAAAAAAAAAAGGTGGTTAGGGCCTACTAACGGCTTCTGCCCCTCCCTGGTGTTGTCCTCAACTAAATAAAGCTGAGCTTCAACCTTCCGGCTCTCATTATGTGGTTTTAAAAAAAAAAATGGTGGTTAGGGCCTACTAACGGCTTCTGCCCCTCCCTGGTGTTGTCCTCAACTAAATAAAGCTGAGCTTCAACCTTCCGGCTCTCATTATGTGGTTTTAAAAAAAAAAAAGGTGGTTAGGGCCTACTAACGGCTTCTGCCCCTCCCTGGTGTTGTCCTCAACTAAATAAAGCTGAGCTTCAACCTTCCGGCTCTCATTATGTGGTTTTAAAAAAAAAAAGGTGGTTAGGGCCTACTAACGGCTTCTGCCCCTCCCTGGTGTTGTCCTCAACTAAATAAAGCTGAGCTTCAACCTTCCGGCTCTCATTATGTGGTTTTAAAAAAAAAAAATGGTGGTTAGGGCCTACTAACGGCTTCTGCCCCTCCCTGGTGTTGTCCTCAACTAAATAAAGCTGAGCTTCAACCTTCCGGCTCTCATTAAGTGGTTTTAAAAAAAAAATGGTGGTTAGGGCCTACTAACGGCTTCTGCCCCTCCCTGGTGTTGCCCTCAACTAAATAAAGCTGAGCTTCAACCTTCTGCTCCAAATTACCATTTTAAAAAATGCAATAGGCTTTTCCGGCCTACTAAAGGTGTCTGCCCCTCCCTGGTGTTGTCCTCAACTGAACAAAGCTGAGCTTCCACATTCTGGCTTTCGCCCTATACTATCAGATATTAAACTGCATTTGGCCTACTAGTGTGGTTAGGCCCTTGAAACAGTGTCTGCTGCTCTTGGGTTTGCTACTCCACTGAACAAAGCAATGCCGCCTGTTTAGTCCTGTTACCAATTTTGAACTGCATGTAGCCTACTTTATTCTTTGGCCCTATATCTGTTTCCTCCTCATCCTGCCCATTGCCCAGCCACTGCTAAATGAGTCTGCTGGTACATTGACCGAGACCACTACATTCCCCTTGTACTCTACACAGCCAGAATCTGTCCCTGCTGAAAGTAAGGTTCCCCTTCCCGCATGTTATACCACCTTACACAGGGACAAAGAGGAAGGTGCAGATGAAAGTGCAGGTTCCTTCATCAGGTGGGGGGGCATACTCGTTGGCGACGTCACTGGCACAGGGCCCCTCAGAGTACGCAAAAGTGTCGCTGCTGGTGGGAGGCGCCCCCGCCATGCAAACACACCGCCGTACTTTGAGGGGCCCTGTGCCAGTGGCAATGCGAACGAGTGGGCCCCCCCCCTGCTTGCTCAGGATCACAGCACTTGCAACTTTTAAATAATTACCTTTCCCTGCAACACCGCCGTGACGTAGTCCGCATTTCCTGGGCCCACGAAAAACTTGAGCCGGCCCTACTCCCCCCACAACTTTTGCCAAATGACCCCCAATTCCCTATGCCCAACTATTATTATAAAGTTAATTAAGATTGACAAGCTTCAGAAACAAGAATGGATGTTTTTGGCATTAAAATGGGCACTGTAGGTGTTTTCCTGGCCTCCACTCACTGCCGACTATGCTTCCCCATTGACTTGCATTGGGTTTCGTGTTTCGGTCGATCCCCGACTTTTAGCGATAATCGGCCGACTGCACTCGACTCGACTCTGGACAAAATCGGGTTTCCCAAAACCCTACTCGATCTTAAAAAAATGAAAGTCGCTCAACCCTAGTTATGACCCCAATGGCGAGGGTCTGAGAGATATCAGCAAGTCTGCGGAGTACAAAAATCCAGCTCATAGGGCAGTGGTTACTGGGTTGACCATATATCTACTCCTAACGCCAACACTAGAAGTAGCCAGGGAACATGCCTACGTTGGTCGCTAGATGTCTCGCGCCAGCCGGAGGACTAACTACCCCTAGAAGAGGAAAACAAAGACCTCTCTTGCCTCCAGAGAATAGACCCCAAAAGTTGGATACAAGCCCCCCACAAATAATAACGGTGAGGTAAGAGGAAATTACAAACACAGAGATGAACTAGGTTTAGCAAAGAGAGGCCCACTTACTAATAGCAGAATGTAGTAAGATAACTTATATGGTCAACAAAAACCCTAACAAAACTCCACACTGGAGATTCAAGAACCCCCGAACCGTCTAACGGCCCGGGGGGAGAACTCCAGCCTCCCTAGAGCTTCCAGCAAGAATAGGATACAGATTATGTACAAGCTGGACAAAAATGCAAACAAAAACAATAGCAAAAAGCAAGAAAGCAGACTTAGCTTAATCAAGCAGGAACCAGGATCAGTAGACAAGAGCACTACAGATTAGCTCTGATATCAACGTTGCCAGGCATTGAACTGAAGGTCCAGGGAGCTTATATAGCAACACCCCTGACCTAACGACCCAGGTGAGCATACAAGGAATGAATGACATACCCAGAGTAAAAACACTAGTAGCCACTAGAGGGAGCCAAAAGGTAAATTCACAACAGGTCACCTCGCAGCAAAGAAATCACAATCTTAACCTGCTGGACAGGATCTCCAGAGGAGTGAGGTCTGAGAGAAATGAATAATTTACAATTATATTTGAAATTCAGAAACCGAGATCTATCTCCGGAAAACACCTCTGGTGTAGGAATCTTAGGTTCAGACATCGGAGTATGTATAACAAATTCTTGTAAATTTTGAACCTTAGTAGCAAGATTATTTAAACCTGCAGCCAAGCTCCGAGGATCCATCTTTAAACAGGTGAGATCAGAGCCATTCAAGGATTAGAAGGAGAGAAAGGCAAAGGCTGTAATTAGAGCTGAAATACAACTGATCCAACTATGGAGCAAACATAGGAAAAAAAAAAAAAAACTCTACAGACTTCTTTTTCTCTCCTTTCTTCTGCCAGTAACTTTAACACGGGCCGGTCATACTGTCATGATTCCCAATGGCAGGGAAACATCAAAACACAAAGATAAAGGACGAGCTCTGGGTGATGGAATCTCGAGCTGACCGTGAGCTAAATCTACCACACAACTAATAGTAGCCAGGGAGCATACCTGATTAACCCTAGATGCCACGCGCCAGCCGGAGGACTAACTACCCCTGGTAGAGGAAGGAACAGACCTGGCTTACCTCTAGGGAAATACCCCAAAAGATGATAGCAGCCCCCCACATGTAATGACGGTGAGTTTAGAGGAAAAGACATACACAGTATGAAGGTAGATTTAGCAAAGAGAGGTCCACTTACTAGATAGCAGAAGGATACAAAAGAGGACTTCACGGTCAACTGAAAACCCTATCAAAAAACCATCCTGAAATTACTTTAAGACTCCTGTGTCAACTCATGACACAGGAGTGGCAATTTCAGCCCACAAGAGCTTCCAGCTACAGAGAATAACAAAACTGCAAACTGGACAAAAGATACAAAACAAAAGGACAAAGTCCACTTAGCTGATCAGCAGACTAGTAGCAGGAACATGCAACCGAAGGCTCTGGTTACAATGATGACCGGCAAGGAAATGACTGGAAAGCAAGGCTAAATAGGAAACTCCCAAACACTGATGGGAGCAGGTGAACTGAGACAGCAAAGACACACAAGTCACCAGTACCACCAGCAACCACCAGGGGAGCCCAAAAGCGGATTCACAACAGCCACCTGTGGTGTTCGTCAGGGTGACCGACGCTGCTGAGGGGTCCACTGGGGTGATGTTATAGCAGCTAGATGGTGTACCTTCCCACAGGTGAAGTATGTCCCCAGGGCTTCCCAGTAAGGTAGATGATGATGATGTAGGTCGCAGTAAATAATGAGGACACAGGATTGCAGTTTCTTTACCTTTTACTGTAGACTTCAGCGTCCACAATCCAGAGCACTGCTAACAGGGCTAGCTGAATCCGGCCGGTCCGAAGGCACATCCAGAGTTCCCTTTGCAGGTGGAAATCAGTAGCCTTCCTACTAGCGCCTGTGTGTTGTAGTACTTCCCTGCTGAGCACCACGGGATAGTCCTCACAACTGTTGTGTATGTTTCTGATATTCTCTCTCCGTCCCCCAGATGATATAGATAGGACGACCCGTATGACGGGGTAGGCCTGGAGCTATTTTATAGGGACCCTAGAGACGCCCCTCTCCCACAATTTGCCTCCGTTGTCTTCATTAGGTTAAAGGTTGGGCAGCCAACTTGGAATTAACTGTCCTGCCGTTGTTTGAAGTAATGTGTAGAGCCTATTACTCCCTCGGTGTTCCGGCCACCGGCTACGCGCCTCAGAAGGATGTCGCCGGTCTTAGAACAAGACTCCTCCCGGTATTATCTCCTTGTGCTGTGATCTCGTTTCTCACTTCTCCACAATATACTCCGCTTCTTGTGCAGCGCCCCAGAGTCCTGGTCGTTGCAGTACTGTGGCTCCGCCGCTAAGGGGGGCTATGGTACGTCTGATGGCACTGAAGGAGTTCATCTGACCAGGTATCACATACACCAATACATTTCACAGTCGGGCCTCCAGGGGGAGCTAAGGGTACTATTCATTAGGCCACTCCTCACATACTGGTAAAACTGGGGGTCAGGCAGGAAGTTAGGGAGAACGCTGACTGGGTACGAACCAGGCAACACCTTGTGGCAGAGGGTGTTGCAGGGGAAGATTCGGTAGGGTCCCTGTCAGGGGTGGGATCCTGACAGAGGCCTGGCAAACAGAGAGAAAGCTACGGGACCGCGCCTGCACTTCATAGCGGCGGTGCCCTAAGAAAGGATAAGAAGCGAGATTTATTGTGCTGAGTGAGAAACGAGATCAAAGCAAGAAGGAGAATACCAGTAGGAGTCGTGCTGTAAGATCGAGGCAACATCCTACTGAGGCGTAAACAACCGGCGGCCGGAACGCCGAGGAGGTACAGAGCTCTAAGCCATACTTCGAACCAACGGCAGGACAGTCAGTCACAGGCGGGCTGTCTCACTTAAATCACCTACGCAGACATAGGGGGCAACCTGTGGAGAGGGGCGACTCTAGGGTCCCGGAAGAGCTTCGAGCCTACCCGTCATACGGGTGCGTCCCAACCATAACACCTGGGAGGGACGGAAGATTAGCAGAAGATCATCTAATCGGGTTGTGAGGGAACACGAGAAACAGACACAACAGTTGTGGGGACTATCGCGTAAGCACAGCAGGGGAGGACCACAACACATAGCGCTAGCAGGAAGGCACAGATTTCCACCTGCAAGGAGAACTCTGGAGGTGCCATTGGACCGGCCGGACTTGCGCAGCCTGGTGAACCATATTCCGGACTGAGGACCCAGAGACCTTCAGTAAAGAGGTAAAGAGACTGCAACCTGGTGTCCTCTGTTGTGAATTTGCTTTTTGCTCCCTCTAGTGGTTACTAGTTTTTTGACTCTGGTTTTTCTGTCATTCCTTTTATCCGCACCTGGGTCATTAGTTAGGGGTGTTGCTATATAAGCTCCCTGGACCTTCTGTTCAATGCCTGGCAACGTAGTTATCAGAGCTAGTCTGCTGTGCTCTTGTCTACTGATCCTGGTTCCAGTTATATCAGCTAAGTCTGCCTTTTGCTTTTTGCTATTTGTTTTGGTTTTGTATTTTTGTCCAGCTTGTTCCAATTCTATATCCTGACCTTTGCTGGAAGCTCTAGGGGGCTGGTGTTCTCCCCCCGGACCGTTAGACGGTTCGGGGGTTCTTGAATTTCCAGTGTGGATTTTGATAGGGTTTTTGTTGACCATATAAGTTACCTTTCTTTATTCTGCTATCAGTAGCGGGCCTCTCTGTGCTAAACCTGGTTCATTTCTGTGTTTGTCATTTCCTCTTACCTCACCATCATTATTTGTGGGGGGCTTCTATCCAGCTTTGGGGTCCCCTTCTCTGGAGGCAAGAAAGGTCTTTGTTTTCCTCTACTAGGGGTAGCTAGATTCTCCGGCTGGCGCGTGTCATCTAGAATCAACGTAGGAATGATCCCCGGCTACTTCTAGTGTTGGCGTTAGGAGTAGATATATGGTCAACCCAGTTACCACTGCCCTATGAGCTGGATTTTTGTATTCTGCAGACTTCCACGTTCCTCTGAGACCCTCGCCATTGGGGTCATAACAGTTTGCCAGGCACGTATTAAATGTTTAATGCATTGCAGAAGAGGGATTATAAGAAAGAAGATTCTGAGTTTTTTTTTTCTTCTTCCCCTTTACCTCAGAGTGGCTATGCTTGCTGCAGACATGAATGTCCAGACCTTGATTACAAGTGTGGACCAGCTGGCTACTCGTGTGCAGGGCATACAAGACTATGTTATCAGAAATCCTAGGTCAGAACCTAAAATACCGATTCCTGAACTGTTTTCCGGAGACAGGTTTAAGTTTAGGAATTTCGTGAATAATTGTAAATTGTTTTTGTCCCTGAGACCCTGTTCATCTGGAGATTCTGCTCAGCAAGTAAAAATT
Source organism: Ranitomeya variabilis (assembly GCF_051348905.1). Classification (NCBI taxonomy): domain Eukaryota; kingdom Metazoa; phylum Chordata; class Amphibia; order Anura; family Dendrobatidae; genus Ranitomeya; species Ranitomeya variabilis. The sequence goes on from NC_135236.1 coordinate 426,231,234, forward strand.
GTTATTTCGTTCTTACGGGGCGACCCTCAGGATTGGGCTTTTTCGCTGGCGCCAGGAGATCCGGCATTGGCTGATCTTGATGCGTTTTTTCTGGCGCTCGGTTTACTTTATGAGGAACCCAATCTTGAGATTCAGGCAGAAAAGGCCTTGCTGGCTATGTCTCAGGGGCAGGACGAGGCTGAAGTGTATTGCCAAAAATTTCGGAAATGGTCCGTGCTGACACATTGGAACGAGTGTGCACTGGCCGCTAATTTTAGAAATGGCCTTTCTGAAGCCATTAAGAATGTTATGGTGGGTTTTCCCATTCCCACAGGTCTGAATGATACTATGGCACTGGCTATTCAAATTGACCGGCGGTTGCGGGAGCGCAAAACCGCAAATTCCCTCATGGTGTTGTCTGAACAGACACCTAATTCGGTGCAATGTGATAGATAAACCGCAGTATTGGACACAGGTTACCATGTGCATGACTCCTGAGCACCGCGAGGTGATACGTTTCCTGGTTTTACATAAAATGCATGATTTGGTTGTTTTAGGGCTGCCATGGTTACAGACCCATAATCCAGTCCTGGACTGGAAGGCTATGTCAGTCTCAAGTTGGGGCTGTCGTGGTATTCATGGGGATTCCCTGCCTGTGTCTATTGCTTCTTCTACGCCTTCGGAAGTTCCGGAGTATTTGTCTGATTATCAGGATGTCTTCAGTGAGTCTGAGTCCAGTGCACTGCCTCCTCATAGGGACTGTGACTGTGCTATAGATTTGATCCCAGGCAGTAAATTTCCTAAGGGAAGACTGTTTAATCTGTCGGTACCTGAACATACCGCTATGCGTTCATATATCAAGGAGTCTCTGGAGAAAGGACATATTCGTCCGTCTTCTTCCCCTCTTGGTGCGGGATTCTTTTTTGTGGCAAAAAAGGACGGATCTTTGAGACCGTGTATTGATTATCGGCTTTTAAATAAGATCACTGTCAAATTTCAGTATCCTTTACCGCTGTTGTCTGACTTGTTTGCCCGGATTAGGGCTGCCAAGTGGTTCACCAAGATAGACCTTCGTGGTGCGTACAACCTTGTGCGCATTAAGCAAGGTGATGAATGGAAAACCGCATTCAATACGCCCGAAGGTCATTTTGAGTACTTGGTGATGCCTTTTGGGCTCTCCAATGCGCCTTCAGTTTTTCAGTCCTTTATGCATGACATTTTCCGGAAGTATCTGGATAAATTTTTGATTGTTTATCTGGATGATATTTTGGTTTTTTCTGATAATTGGGATTCGCATGTGGAGCAGGTCAGGTTGGTCTTTAAAATTTTGCGTGAAAATTCTTTGTTTGTCAAGGGCTCAAAGTGTCTCTTTGGTGTACAGAAGGTTCCCTTTTTGGGGTTCATTTTTTCCCCTTCTGCTGTGGAGATGGACCCAGTCAAGGTCCGAGCTATTCTTGATTGGACTCAGCCCTCGTCAGTTAAGAGTCTTCAGAAGTTCTTGGGCTTCGCTAACTTCTACCGTCGTTTTATCGCTAATTTTTCTAGCATTGTGAAACCTTTGACGGATATGACCAAGAAGGGCTCCGATGTAGCTAACTGGGCTCCTGCTGCTGTGGAGGCTTTCCAGGAGTTGAAACGCCGGTTTACTTCGGCGCCTGTTTTGTGCCAGCCTGACGTCTCACTTCCCTTTCAGGTTGAGGTGGATGCTTCGGAGATTGGGGCAGGGGCCGTTTTGTCGCAGAGAGGCCCTGGTTGCTCTGTTATGAAACCTTGTGCCTTTTTCTCTAGGAAGTTTTCGCCTGCCGAGCGAAATTATGATGTGGGCAATCGGGAGTTGTTGGCCATGAAATGGGCATTTGAGGAGTGGCGTCATTGGCTCGAGGGTGCTAAGCATCGTGTGGTGGTCTTGACTGATCACAAAAATCTGATGTATCTCGAGTCTGCTAAACGCCTTAATCCGAGACAGGCCCGCTGGTCATTGTTTTTCTCCCGCTTTGATTTTGTTGTCTCGTATTTACCAGGTTCAAAGAATGTGAAGGCCGATGCTCTTTCTAGGAGCTTTGTGCCTGATGCTCCTGGAGTCGCGGATCCTGTTGGTATTCTTAAAGATGGAGTTATCTTGTCAGCTATTTCTCCGGATCTGCGACGTGTGTTGCAGAGATTTCAGGCTGATAGGCCTGAGTCTTGTCCACCTGACAGACTGTTTGTCCCGGATAAGTGGACCAGCAGAGTCATTTCCGAGGTTCATTCCTCGGTGTTGGCAGGTCACCCGGGAATTTTTGGCACCAGAGATCTGGTGGCCAGGTCCTTTTGGTGGCCTTCCTTGTCAAGGGATGTGCGGTCATTTGTGCAGTCCTGTGGGACTTGTGCTCGAGCTAAGCCTTGCTGTTCTCGTGCCAGCGGTTTGCTCTTGCCCTTGCCTGTCCCGAAGAGACCTTGGACACATATCTCCATGGATTTCATTTCTGATCTTCCGCTATCTCAGGGCATGTCCGTTATCTGGGTGATATGTGATCGCTTCTCCAAGATGGTCCATTTGGTTCCTTTGCCTAAGCTGCCTTCCTCTTCCGATCTGGTTCCTGTGTTTTTCCAGAACGTGGTTCGTTTGCACGGCATCCCTGAGAATATTGTGTCAGACAGAGGATCCCAGTTCGTTTCCAGGTTCTGGCGATCCTTTTGTAGTAGGATGGGCATTGATTTGTCGTTTTCGTCTGCTTTCCATCCTCAGACTAATGGACAGACGGAGCGAACCAATCAGACTTTGGAGGCTTATTTGAGGTGTTTTGTCTCTGCTGATCAGGACGATTGGGTGACATTCTTGCCGTTGGCTGAGTTTGCCCTTAATAATCGGGCTAGTTCCGCCACCTTGGTTTCGCCTTTTTTCTGCAACTCCGGTTTCCATCCTCGCTTTTCTTCGGGTCATGTGGAGCCTTCTGACTGTCCTGGGGTGGATTCTGTGGTGGATAGGTTGCAGCAGATCTGGAATCATGTGGTGGACAACTTGAAGTTGTCACAGGAGAAGGCTCAGCGCTTTGCCAACCGCCGCCGCGGTGTGGGTCCCCGACTACGCGTTGGGGATTTGGTATGGCTTTCTTCCCGCTTTGTTCCTATGAAGGTCTCCTCTCCCAAATTTAAACCTCGTTTTATTGGGCCTTACAAGATATTGGAAATCCTTAATCCTGTATCTTTTCGTCTGGATCTTCCTGTGTCGTTTGCTATTCACAATGTATTTCATAGGTCCTTGTTGCGGCGGTACATTGTGCCTGTAGTTCCTTCTGCTGAGCCTCCTGCTCCGGTGTTGGTTGAGGGCGAGTTGGAGTACGTGGTGGAGAAGATCTTGGATTCTCGCCTCTCCAGGCGGAGGCTTCAGTACCTGGTCAAGTGGAAGGGCTATGGTCAGGAGGATAATTCCTGGGTGGTCGCCTCTGATGTTCATGCGGCCGATTTAGTTCGTGCCTTTCATGCCGCTCATCCTGATCGCCCTGGTGGTCGTGGTGAGGGTTCGGTGACCCCTCACTAAGGGGGGGGTACTGTTGTGAATTTGCTTTTTGCTCCCTCTAGTGGTTACTAGTTTTTTGACTCTGGTTTTTCTGTCATTCCTTTTATCCGCACCTGGGTCGTTAGTTAGGGGTGTTGCTATATAAGCTCCCTGGACCTTCTGTTCAATGCCTGGCAACGTAGTTATCAGAGCTAGTCTGCTGTGCTCTTGTCTACTGATCCTGGTTCCAGTTATATCAGCTAAGTCTGCCTTTTGCTTTTTGCTATTTGTTTTGGTTTTGTATTTTTGTCCAGCTTGTTCCAATTCTATATCCTGACCTTTGCTGGAAGCTCTAGGGGGCTGGTGTTCTCCCCCCGGACCGTTAGACGGTTCGGGGGTTCTTGAATTTCCAGTGTGGATTTTGATAGGGTTTTTGTTGACCATATAAGTTACCTTTCTTTATTCTGCTATCAGTAGCGGGCCTCTCTGTGCTAAACCTGGTTCATTTCTGTGTTTGTCATTTCCTCTTACCTCACCGTCATTATTTGTGGGGGGCTTCTATCCAGCTTTGGGGTCCCCTTCTCTGGAGGCAAGAAAGGTCTTTGTTTTCCTCTACTAGGGGTAGCTAGATTCTCCGGCTGGCGCGTGTCATCTAGAATCAACGTAGGAATGATCCCCGGCTACTTCTAGTGTTGGCGTTAGGAGTAGATATATGGTCAACCCAGTTACCACTGCCCTATGAGCTGGATTTTTGTATTCTGCAGACTTCCACGTTCCTCTGAGACCCTCGCCATTGGGGTCATAACAGTCCTCGTTATTTACTGCACCGCACCACCACCACTATCCACATCTATCATTGCGCGCCCCTCAGCAGGGTCAAGGACCGGGTCTAGCCACCGTGACAACCCCAGAGCAGAGACTCAGAGGCCCGGTACCGGGTACCCTGCCCTGCGGCAGTGGGGGCGCAACAACTTGGTGTCACGAACAGGATCTACTTAAGCCTGAAGGATCAGGTCATGTGTGCCTTGGAACTGTGATTTATTATACTTGGACTGTGACTTATTGCAAAGACTGTGTATTGCCATTTGCCGCCAAAACCGCCGCCATTACAGCGCTGAGGAGAGCGCAGGAGAAGAAGAGGGGCATGGAGTAGGCGTGGACCAGCTGAAGAGCGCGAAAGACAATGGCCGCCCAGTCTAAATACTTCTGCCCCTTGAGGACGTGTCCGTCAGCAGCCGAGATCTGCCTACTGATCCTCAATGGGGGGCGGAGACAACGAAAGCGAAACCGCCCACGAAGGAGAGAGCGGGAAAAGGACCAGTAAGAAGAAGTCAGCGACATGGAGGACGCCATGGCCAGCCGCCCGGAGCCGGAGCGTGGGGTCGGAGCCGAGGACTCCCCCAGCTACCCGGAGAGTCACCGCAGCCAGACCTCCACAGTTGACGCTGACCTCCTGCAGACAGGAGCGGACGAGCTGATCCACCAACTCCTGCAGATGCAGCTGAGCACTGAGGCCGGGTGGAAGAAGACCATCATCGGGAGCCTCACCAGACATCTGTCGGCAGCCTTGTCTGGTCCGGAGCAGGAAAGAAGTTCCAGCGCTCCGAAGCCAGAAAGCAAGGCTCGACTGGAAAGCGAGATGCTGCAAGCAGAGATGACAACGTCGCAGCACGAGGCCCTGCAGCCAGCATTCCAGACCCCAGCGGAGGCAGAGCAGACCGGCACCGGAGGGACCGCATCTGAAGCAGGTATGAAGGACGACCCTGCCCTGACGACCGACACCACTCCAGTGACTGCTAGTGCCACAACTGCTGACTCCATTCCAGTGACTGATCTTGCAGCAGCCGCTACCTCTGCTGCAGCGAATGCCCATACTCAAGCTGCGCAGACCTCCATCGCTGCGCATGATTTAACCGTACATGAAAGACGGATTAACGGCGTTTGTCCAGCACTGGGTGTAACCCTGGACCTCACTTTTCCCAGGCCAAGAAGGGTTAAGTGCCAGGTGCAGCCCTGGAAGCCGTCCAACTAAACCTCGGAAACCTGAACATGTAAATAGTTAACTGTTTGTTTCCCTGCTTTTTGCTGCTTTATACCCGACCAGGGTTAACTCTTAAAGGGATCCCTTTGTTGACCCGGGATCCCTATTGTTTTTGTTTGTTTTCTACGTTTGCACAAGTTATCCAGAACTGCTGAATCATGAACAATGCATGATACAAACTCCTTGTATATAGTTTGCACCTTCTTAAAGGTGCTCTCTACTGGTTTTACATAAAAGACGGACTCTTTGCGAAGATACGGTTCTTGGAACCTGCACTGGAGTCCTTGCTGCATACGGACTGGCAGCTTGAGAAGTTGCACTACCTCAAAGAGACTTGGTCCCCTCTTAAAGGGGATTTTCACATCTTGCACTTATGAACAGTGTTGCCTTAAGATGGTTGAATGGCAATAATGTCTTGAAAAAGAAAGTATTGATGATGTTGATATGTGAAAGTTATATGTAGCCAACTAGTTGATTGTAAGAAATGTTTAATAATGTTAATAGAAGAATGAGGACAGAAAGTGAACCTGTAGGGGTTAGTTGGTGAGTCCTCTTAGGAGCCATATAGGGATGGCTCAGTGATCTTGAACTGAAAGAAAAATATGTTCTATACTGTGTATAGTAGTGGAAGGACAGTAGGCTCGGGCGGAAAGGAGCGGTCCTGTAACAGAAAGGAGAGGCAGCAGGCCTGGAGCAGTTAGGACAGGCGGTCCTGCAGACGTAAAGTAGGAGAATGTAGCACAGTTGCTTAAGCCTTATAATGTGTTATAAGAAGGTCTTTAGTGGATTCAGAGTGAACATCCTTAAAGGCAATGTTAAATTAATGTTTAAAAATTTTGCACTTAGTAGAATACCCGGTTGGGTAAGAAAAGTTATTTATAGTAAGTTATTTAAAAGTATTTTACCATGTTTGTAACGTTCAAGTGTCCTCACCTCCCATAAAGGGAAGCTCTGTTCAAATATGCTTATTGTTATTGCACTCACAAAAATTGTATGTCTTTTTGCTGGCATGTATTGTTGTTTTCTTCCCAGTCCAGGAGTACTGGATTTAACCGGGGGGGGAGTGCAGTGCCCCAGAGTCCTGGTCGTTGCAGTACTGTGGCTCCGCCGCTAAGGGGGGCTATGGTACGTCTGATGGCACTGAAGGAGTTCATCTGACCAGGTATCACATACACCAATACATTTCACAGTCGGGCCTCCAGGGGGAGCTAAGGGTACTATTCATTAGGCCACTCCTCACATACTGGTAAAACTGGGGGTCAGGCAGGAAGTTAGGGAGAACGCTGACTGGGTACGAACCAGGCAACACCTTGTGGCAGAGGGTGTTGCAGGGAAAGATTCGGTAGGGTCCCTGTCAGGGGTGGGATCCTGACAGAGGCCTGGCAAACAGAGAGAAAGCTACGGGACCGCGCCTGCACTTCATAGCGGCGGTGCCCTAAAAAAGGACAAGAAGCGAGATTTATTGTGCTGAGTGAGAAACGAGATCAAAGCAAGAAGAATACCAGTAGGAGTCGTGCTGTAAGATCGAGGCAACATCCTACTGAGGCGTAAACAACCGGCGGCCGGAACGCCGAGGAGGTACAGAGCTCTAAGCCATACTTCGAACCAACGGCAGGACAGTCAGTCACAGGCGGGCTGTCTCACTTAAATCACCTACGCAGACATAGGGGGCAACCTGTGGAGAGGGGCGACTCTAGGGTCCCGGAAGAGCTCCGAGCCTACCCGTCATACGGGTGCGTCCCAACCATAACACCTGGGAGGGACGGAAGATTAGCAGAAGATCATCTAATCGGGTTGTGAGGGAACACGAGAAACAGGCACAACAGTTGTGGGGACTATCCCGTAAGCACAGCAGGGGAGGACCACAACACATAGCGCTAGCAGGAAGGCACAGATTTCCACCTGCAAGGAGAACTCTGGAGGTGCCATTGGACCGGCCGGACTTGCGCAGCCTGGTGAACCATATTCCGGACTGAGGACCCAGAGACCTTCAGTAAAGAGGTAAAGAGACTGCAACCTGGTGTCCTCGTTATTTACTGCACCGCACCACCACTATCCACATCTATCATTGCGCGCCCCTCAGCAGGGTCACGGACCGGGTCTAGCCACCGTGACAACCCCAGAGCAGAGACTCAGAGGCCCGGTACCGGGTACCCCTCAGCCCTGCGGCAGTGGGGGCGCTACACTTGTCCTTAGGATGCTGCCGCAATCAGGTGCAGGCGCAGTTCCGTAACGTTCTACCTCTTGCTAAGTCTCTGCCAGGATCCCACCCCTGACAGGGACCTCTGTCTGCAGCCGAGATGTTCCTCCTTTTCTCCCTGTCTGCCTGACAAGTCTTTCCTGGGTCGCACCCAGACAGCTTTCTCTCTAACTTCCTATCCAACCCCCAGTTTTACTAGAGTGTGAGGAGTGGCCTAATAGATAGGACCTTTTGCTCCCCCTGGTGGCCGGAGTGTGAAGTGTAGTGTGTGACTGTGATTCTTGGTCAGGTGATCTCCTTTAGTGCCATCAGACGTACCATCACTCCCCCTGGTGGAAGAGCAACAATACTGCAACGACCAGGACTCTGGGGCGCTGCACTCCCCCCCCCATTAAATCTAGTACTCCCGGACTGGGAAAAGAAGAACAACAATACATGTTAGCAAAAGACATACAACATTTTTGGAATGCTGTAAACAATTAAATATAACAGTGCTTCCCTTTATGGGAGGTGAGGACACTTGAACATTACAAACAAGAACATATTTACATTGTGCTTAAGATTTTAAATAACACTTATTAATTAACTAACTATAAGTAACTGTTATAACACATACGGGTATTTTATCTACTATCTACTAAGTGCAAACTTTTCCTTTAAGGGCGTGTACCCACTAAAGGCATGCTATAAAATTCTGCAGTATAAATCAACATTTTCTTTATTTTTCTCTTTTACTATCACGTATGCAGGACTATCTGTCTACCCCTCCGGGCCTACTGCATTCTTACTTTAGTCTAATTCTATGAAACCTAGCAATTACTTTAACTTCAATTTTATTTAAAGAACATTATCAACACTTCTATTCCTTATCACTATCTTTACTAACTACATACTATCACTATATAAAACATTATTACTATCTAGCTATTTAAGGCAACATTATCATGTTCTAGGCTAAGTGCTACAGATTAACATTCCCTTTAAAGGGGAACCAAGTCTCTTTTGAGGTAGTGCAAATCACTAATTTGCAAGTCTGTTCAAAGCAAGAACTTCCACGCTGTAGTCGGGAACAGTCTCTTCAAAAAGCTCTTTTTTTTGTAAAACCAGTAGGGAGCACCTTTAAGAAGGTGCAAACTATATACAGCGACAGTTTGTGAACCATTCACCGTCCATGATTCGGCAGTCTTTTAGAACAATGATGAACTTGTGCAAACTGGGAACAATAGGGATCCTGGGTCAACAAAGGGATCCCTTTAAGAAGTAGCCCTAAATGGGTTTTAGCAGCAAAACAAGAAAACAAACAGTTAACTATTTACATACTCGTGGCTCCCAGGTTTATTCTCATAGTAGGCTGAAAGGCATCAGTTGGTAGGGAACACTTCCTGACTGGGGAAGCTTTGGTTCCGTGTTCTCGTCTGATGCGGCGTCAGTGTCAGTGGTTCGTTCCTCAGGTGCAGGCAGGTCACCAGGGGTCTGGATTTGAATGTCAGTTTTGGTAGCAAGTTCAGTAGCGGCAATAATGCACACAGTGGTGGTAGTAGTAGGATTTGTCAATTCAGAGTTAGTCGTAGTCAGGACGGCGGGTGGTGCTACTGCAGGCTCGCATCGCTTGACATTCCGAGCGCACCAGCCTTGTGCACTCCGATGGCGAGTGTAGGTCACCCGGTCCCCTCTGCGTAAGATCCGATTCCGATATCCATCGCGGTATTGGACCTCCACGTCATAGCTGGTAACAAAGACTTCAGTCGGTAGTCCCGGTTCCTGTATAAAGCCCCAACCCCGTTTCGGGTGAAAGGCTAGTACAGTTCCCTGTTTTACCAAGTTCTTACTACCGCGATCGGTCTTCGGTTTTTGTACTCTCGGTGGGTCTCGTTGTTCTGTCTCCTTTCGGTTTTTCCAGTGTGAAATTAGGCATTGTTGGTACTGCTCCCAAGTGAGCACAGCAATATGGATCCCTTCTTCTCGGGACCCGTCTGGTCTGGTCCTTGGCGAGTCCCATTGGAAGATCACCCCCTCAGAGCTCACGTCTAGTGGTTCTCCCATAGCTGTTGGTAACGGAGGCACTGTCTTCTCCACGGTGTCAGGGGCTACCACGACGAGCTCAGCGGCGGGGAATTGGTCACTGCCGGGATGGGCAGCGGTCACAGGAGCATGATCGGTCGGTAGAGCAGGGGCGTTTTCCATACCTGCGTCTGATGTGGTTCCACCGACGCCGATCTGTTCCATTGATGAGGACATTGGAATCGGCTGCGGCTCGGAAAGTGGTTCTTCCAATGCGACCCTCTGGCACAGGTCCGATTTCCATTGCTTCACATCTGCTGGCTCCGTGTTCGGGATAGGTTGGCTCAGCTCTTCCGCCCGCGGCTCCAAGGGGTTCGGATCTTCCAGTGGTGGTGGGTTCGGATCCGCCTCTGGTCGGCGGGGACAGTCCGGGATCACTTCGTCGTCGTTCAGGTACTCGCTGGTCGTCTTCACTTCTCCAAGGTCTGGGGCCACACATGCACATGGCTCCGCCATTTTCTGGGGGTGGTGCTCCTTCTTGTCCTGGTTCCCGCCGTTGCACATCAAGGGGCGGTCCTCCTGTGCTCCGGGGCACTTCGCCTTCTTGCAGCAGTAGTCCGAGAGGGCGGTCATCACTTTTGGCGCTGCTTTGGTAGTCCCCTCCCATGGCACGCCCTTCTTCTTCTCCTGCGCTCCTCGTGGCGCTGTAATGGCGGCGGTTTTGGCGGGAACTTTTGGCGGCAAATGGCAATACACAGTCTTGGCAATAAATCACAGTTCAAGCACAATTCCGACACAGTTCTTAGGCACACATGACCTGATTTTCAGGCTTAAGTAGATCCTGTTTGTGACGCCAAGATTTGGATCGCCCCCGGCGCAGGGCAGTGGGGTACTCGGTACCGGGTCCCTCGGTCTCGATTCTGGGAATGTCACGGTGGCCCGACCCGGTCCGTGGCCCTGCTAAGGGGCGCCCAATTAAAAGGCGGATTAGTTTGTCAAGTGTTCGTGACGCCACCTGTGGTGTTTGGTCAGGGTGACCGACGCTGCTGAGGGGTCCACTGGGGTGATGTTATAGCAGCTAGATGGTGTACCTTCCCACAGGTGAAGTATGTCCCCAGGGCTTCCCAGTAAGGTAGATGATGATGATGTAGGTCGCAGTAAATAACGAGGACACAGGGTTGCAGTCTCTTTACCTTTTACTGTAGACTTCAGTGTCCACAATCCAGAGCACTGCTAACAGGGCTAGCTGAATCCAGTCGGTCCGAAGGCACATCCAGAGTTCCCTTTGCAGGTGGACATCAGTAGCCTTCCTACTAGCGCCTGTGTGTTGTAGTACTTCCCTGCTGAGCACCACGGGATAGTCCTCACAACTGTTGTGTATGTTTCTGATATTCTCTCTCCGTCCCCCAGATGATATGGATAGGACGACCCGTATGACGGGGTAGGCCTGGAGCTATTTTATAGGGACCCTAGAGACGCCCCTCTCCCACAATTTGCCTCCATTGTCTTCATTAGGTTAAAGGTTGGGCAGCCAACTTGGAATTAACTGTCCTGCCGTTGTTTGAAGTAATGCGTAGAGCCTATTACTCCCTCGGTGTTCCGGCCACCGGCTACGCACCTCAGAAGGATGTTGCCGGTCTTAGGGCAAGACTCCTCTCGGTATTATCTCCTTGTGCTGTGATCTCGTTTCTCACTTCTCCACAATATACTCCGCTTCTTGTCCTTTCTTAGGATGCTGCCGCAATCAGGTGCAGGCGCAGCTCCATAACGTTCTACCTCTTGCTAAGTCTCTGCCAGGATCCCACCCCTGACAGGGACCTCTGTCTGCGGCTGAGATGTTCCTCCTTTTCTCCCTGTCTGCCTGACAGGTCTTTCCTGGGTCGCACCCAGACAGCTTTCTCTCAAACTTCCTATCCAACCCCCAGTTTTACCAGAGTGTGAGGAGTGGCCTAATAGATAGGACCTTTTGCTCCCCCTGGTGGCCGGAGTGTGAAGTGTAGTGTGTGACTGTGATACCTGGTCAGGTGAACTCCTTTAGTGCCATCAGACGTACCATCACTCCCCCTGGTGGAGGAGCAACAATACTGCAACGACCAGGACTCTGGGGCGCTGAATATATACAGCCCAGCAAAAGCCTCTCATACATATACAGTCCAGCAGAAGCCTCTCATACATGTACAGCCCAGCAGAAGCCTCTCATACATATAGAGTCCAGCAGAAGCCTCTGACATATAGAGTCCAGCAGAAGCCTCTGACATATATAGCCCAGCAGAAGCCCCTCATATATATATACAGCCCAGCAGAAGCCTCTCATACATATACAGCCCAGCAGAAGCCCCTCATATATATATACAGCCCAGCAGAAGCCTCTCATACATATACAGCCCAGCAGAAGCCTCTCATACATATATAGCCAGCACAGCAACAGCCTCTGATATATACAGGTAAACAGCCTCTGACATATACAGCCCAGCAGCAGCCCCTCATATATATACAGCCCAGCAGCAGCCCCTCATATACAGTATATATACAGCCCAGCAGAAGCCCCTCATACATATACAGCCCAGCAGAAGCCTCTGATATATAGAGCCCAGCAGCAGTCTTTGATATAGACAGCCCAAACTTCTACAATATACATAGATACATATGTACATATTTTAATCATTAACGCCCTTTCAGGACTTCAAGGGCTGACAAGGTCAGATATACTGCCTGAATTGGACTTTAGTGACATCATTAGTGATTTTGCAGAACGAAAATCAAGGAAAGTGCCCGGATTGTAAAAAATGAATGATTTTTCTTGAATTACTCTGCATAAATGATTTTTGTAAATAAACTTGCATTCGTTCATTTTGTGTTTTTGCATTACATATTGCAGCACTTTGAAAATTGGGCCTCCCTCCAAAATGGGCCCCGGGCCACCCACCTCTTAAATCCGGCCCTGCACAGCGGGCAGGAGGTTTCATGAAGCACATCCACTTTGTTTGGGCAGCGAAAAGCATAATTTCTTGCACAAAAAAACACTGCTGAAAAAAAGAAGTATTTAAGCGAAGTGGGAACATGCAATGACATCTTTTAATAGCTTGCTCTCTTTCGAAAGTCTGATTCAGATGTTTCAGGAAACTCTCAATTAGGCTGGAGTCACACATGGCGTAAGACAATACGCCACGTATTATACGTCCGTACTACGGCCGTAATACGGAGAAATGTTCCCAAAATATTGATCCGTAGTCAGGGTGTGTCAGCGTATTTTGCGCATGGCATCCTCCGTATGTAATCCGTATGGTATCCGTACTGCGAGATTTTCGCGCAGGCTTGCAAAACCGACATCTAATGGATTTATGTGCTCAAATGTTAGGGAAAACATATATACAGTATATATATATATATATATATATGTCATTGAGACACATATATATATATTCTGTATTTAGATTTCATTCAGCACGATATCTGTGAACAGCCGGTAATTCAATTGCCGGCTATTCATTTCTCCTGCACAAACCCGACAGGATATGAGACATGATTACATACAGTAAACCATCTCATATCCCCATTTTTTTTGCATATTCCACACTACTAATGTTAGTAGTGTGTATGTGCAAAATTTCAGCGCTGTAGCTGCTAAAATAAAGGGTTAAATGGCGGAAAAAATTGGCGTGGGCTCCCGCGCAATTTTCTCCGCCAGAATGGTAAAGCCAGTGACTGAGGGCAGATATTAATAGCCAGGAGAGGGTCCATGGTTATTGCCCCCCCCCATGGCTAAAAACATCTGCCCCCAGCCACCCCAGAAAAGGCACATCTGGAATATGCGCCTATTCTGGCACTTGGCCACTCTCTTCCCACTCCCTGTAGCGGTGGGATATGGGGTAATGAAGGGTTAATGCCACCTTGCTATTGGAAGGTGACATTAAGCCAGATTAATAATGGAGAGGCGTCAATTATGACACCTATCCACTATTAATCCAATTGTAGGAAAGGGTTAAAAAACACACACACACATGATTAAAAAGGATTTTAATGAAATAAACACAGCGGTTGTTGTAATAATTTATTGTTCTCGCAATCCATCAGGAACACCCTCGCTTGGAAAAATAATAAACGCACAAGATACATACCTTCTGGTGAACCGTCTCGTCCCACGATGTAATCCATCTAAAGGGGTTAACTAATATTACAGGCACGAGCTGCGATAAACCACTCGCTGGTGCCTGTAATCCCCGGGTGCTGAAAGGAAAGCTGGATCTGTACTTACATTGAGTCGCGGTGAGGCGCCCTCTGGTGGATGTTCTCATGAACTGCAGCCTGGGAACTTTTTCCCACGCTCCAGGTCATATGAGGACATCCACCAGGGGGCGCATCACCGCGACTGAAGGAAATGTAGGTCAATGACCTACATTTCATTCATTCGCCGGGGATTACAGGCACGGAGCACAGCTGCATTAGCAGGGCTCCTGCCTGTAATATTAGTTAACTGTCATGAATCCCAATGGCTAGGGATAGCACAGGACAAGCAAAGTACAAATATATTACGGACGAGCTCTAGGGTGATGGAACCTGGGCTGACCGCTGCCCTACGCCTGACAAACGCAACTAGAGATAGCCAGGGAGCGTGCCTACGTTGGTTCTAGACGCCACGCACCAGCCTAAGAGCTAACTAGCACTGCAGAGAAAATAAAGACCTCACTTGCCTCCAGCGGAATGAACCCCAAAAGATATAGTTGCCCCCCCACATGTATTGACGGTGAAATGAGAGGAAGGCACACACATAGAGATGATATATATAGTTTTAGCAAATTGAGGCCCGCTGTAAACTAGAAAGCAGAACGATACAAAAGGGGACTGAGCGGTCAGCAAAAAACCCTAATCAAAAAAACCATCCTGAGATTACAAGAACCCATGTGCCAACTCATGGCACATGGGGAGAACCTCAGTCCACTAGAGCTACCAGCTAGCATAGAGACATAATAAGCAAGCTGGACAAAAAACCAAACAACTGAAAATCAGCACTTAGCTTATCCTGAAAGATCTGGGAGCAGGTAGGCAGGAACCAAACAGAGCACATCTGAATACATTGATAGCCGGCAAGGGAAATGACAGAAAGGCCAGGTAAAATAGGAAACACCCAGCCACTGATGGACAGGTGGAAACCAAAGGCCGCAACCCACCAAAGTCACCCAGTACCAGCAGTAACCACCAGAGGGAGCCCACAAACAGAATCCACAACAGTTAACCCCTTCAGATGGATTACATCGTGGGACGTGATCTGACATCAGAAGGTATGTACACTCACCGGCCACTTTATTAGGTACACCATGCTAGTAACGGGTTGGACCCCCTTTTGCCTTCAGAACTGCCTCAATTCTTCGTGGCATAGATTCAACAAGGTGCTGGAAGCATTCCTCAGAGATTTTGGTCCATATTGACATGATGGCATCACACAGTTGCCGCAGATTTGTCGGCTGCATATCCCAAAGATGCTCCATACAAGGCAGGATGGATCCATGCTTTCATGTTGTTTACGCCAAATTCTGACCCTACCATCCGAATGTCGCAGCAGAAATCGAGACTCATCAGACCAAGCAACGTTTTTCCAATCTTCTACTGTCCAATTTCGATGAGCTTGTACAAATTGTAGCCTCAGTTTCCTGTTCTTAGCTGAAAGGAGTGGTACCCGGTGTGGTCTTCTGCTGCTGTAGCCCATCTGCCTCAAAGTTCGACGCACTGTGCGTTCAGAGATGCTCTTAGGCCTACCTTGGTTGTAACGGGTGGCGATTTGAGTCACTGTTGCCTTTCTATCAGCTCGAACCAGTCTGCCCATTCTCCTCTGACCTCTGGCATCAACAAGGCATTTCCGCCCACAGAACTGCCGCTCACTGGATTTTTTTTCTTTTTCGGACCATTCTCTGTAAACCCTAGAGATGGTTGTGCGTGAAAATCCCAGTAGATCAGCAGTTTCTGAAATACTCAGACCAGCCCTTCTGGCACCAACAACCATGCCACGTTCAAAGGCACTCAAATCACCTTTCTTCCCCATACTGATGCTCGGTTTGAACTGCAGGAGATTGTCTTGACCATGTCTACATGCCTAAATGCACTGAGTTGCCGCCATGTGATTGGCTGATTAGAAATTAAGTGTGAACAAGAAGTTGGACAGGTGTACCTAATAAAGTGGCCGGTGAGTGTATATTGTGCGTTTATTATTTTTCCAAGCGAGGGTGTTCCTGATGGATTGCGAGAACAATAAATTATTACAACAACCGCTGTGTTTATTTCATTAAAATCCTTTTTAATCATGTGTGTGTGTGTTTTTTAACCCTTTCCTACAATTGGATTAATAATGGATAGGTGACATAATTGATGCCTCTCCATTATTAATCTGGCTTAATGTCACCTTCCAATAGCAAGGTTGCATTAACCCTTCATTACCCCATATCCCACTGCTACAGGGAGTGGGAAGAGAGTGGCCAAGTGCCAGAATAGGCGCATCTTCCAGATGTGCCTTTTCTGGGGTGGCTGGGGGCAGATGTTTGTAGCCACGGGGGGCCAATAACCATGGACCCTCTCCTGGCTATTAATATCTGCCCTCAAAATGGCTTTACCATTCTGGCGGAGAAAATTGTGCGGGAGCCCACGCCAATTTTTTCCGCCATTTAACCCTTTATTTTAGCAGCTACAGTGCACAAATTTTGCACATACACACTACTAACATTAGTAGTGTGGAATATGCAAAAAAAAGGGGATATGAGATGGTTTACTGTATGTAAACCATGTCTCATATCCTGTCGGGTTTGTGCAGGAGAAGGAAAAAGCCGGCAATTGAATTACCGACTTTTCAATAACACCGCTGCGTATTTCTCGCAACTCACACTGCAGGTCCGTGTGGAATCCGTATTTTTCTCTCCCCCATAGACTTTCATTGGCGTATTATTTGCGCAATACGCTGACAAACGCAGCATGCTGCGATTTTGTACGGCCGTAGAAAGCCGTATAATACTGAACCGTAATATACGGCTAATAGGAGCAGCCCCATTGAGAAGCATTGTGCCATATGTAATGCGAGTTTTACGTACGTAGTTTTTGCGCTCTTACGTACGTAAAACACGCATGTGTGACCCCGGCCTTATATTGGAGTTTTTTAAGCTCAAAGAGCATTTTTTGGTCATTTCCTGAATGATTTTTCTGCATTTTTAACCCCTTTCTGACCTCGGACGGGATAGTACGTCCGAGGTCAGAAGCCCCGGTTTGATGTGGGCTCCGGCGGTGAACCCGCATCAAAGCCGGGACATGTCAGCTGTTTTGAACAGCTGACATGTGCCCGTAATAGGCGCGGGCAGAATCGCGATCTGCCCATGCCTATTAAGTAGTTAAATGCCGCTGTCAAACACAGACAGCGGCATTTAACTACCGCTTCCGGCCAGGCGGCCGGAAATGATCGCATCGCCGACCCCTGTCACATGATCGGAGGTCGGCGATGCTTCAGAATAGTAACCATAGAGGTCCTTGAGACCTCTATGGTTACTGATCCCCAGCAGCTGTGAGCGCCACCCTGTGGTCGGCGCTCACAGCACACCTGCAATTCTGCTACATAGCAGCGAACATCAGATCGCTGCTATGTAGTAGAGCCAATCGTGCTGTGCCTGCTTCTAGCCTCCCATGGAGGCTATTGAAGCATGGCAAAAGTAAAAAAAAAGTAAAAAAAATGTGAAAAAAATTAAAAAAATATAAAAGTTTAAATCACCCCTCTTTCGCCCCAATCAAAATAAATCAATTAAAAAAAAATCAAAACTATACATATTTGGTATCGCCGCGTTCAGAATAGCCTGATCTATCAATAAAAAAAGCATTATCCTGATCGCTAAACGACGTAGCGAGAAAAAAATTTGAAACGCCAGAATTACGTTTTTTTGGTCGCCGCGACATTGCATTAAAATGCAATAACGGGCGATCAAAAGAACATATCTGCACCAAAATGGTATCATTAAAAACGCCAGCTCGGCACACAAAAAATAAGCCCTCAACTGACCCCAGACCATGAAAAATGGAGACGCTACGGGTATCGGAAAATGGCGCAATTTTTTTTTTTTTTTTTTTTTTTTAGCAAAGTTTGGAATTTTTTTCCACCACTTAGATAAAAAATAACCTAGTCATGATAGGTGTCTCTGAACTCGTACTGACCTGGAGAATCATAATGGCAGGTTAGTTTTAGCATTTAGTGAACCTAGCAAAAAAAGCCAAACAAAAAACAAGTGTGGGACTGCACTTTTTTTGCAATTTCACTGCACTTGGAATTTTTTTCCCGTTTTCTAGTACACAACATGCTAAAACCAATGATGTCGTTCAAAAGTACAACTCGTCCCGCAAAAAATAAGCCCTCACATGGCCAAATTGACGGAAAAATAAAAAGTTATGGCTCTGGGAAGGAGGGGAGTGAAAAACGAACACGGAAAAACGGAAAATCCCAAGGTCATGAAGGGGTTAACCAGTGTTTTTTTCATTAGCATTTTTTGAGCATTTTTTTCCCAAATGTTTCAGAAACGTTGGTCATAGGCTGCTTAAAATACATAGAATAACAAACTCAGCAATTACCTTCCGTTTGTGTAGTGCCAGCTCCCGATGCTGCTCCAGTGTTTTAAGTACAGTGGTGATGTCACTTCAGTTGCCGCTTTAGGCCACGTTCAGTATTTGGTCAGTATTTTACCTCAGTATTTAAAAGCCAAAACCAGGAGTGGCACAATCAGAGGAAAAGTATAATAGAAACACATCACCACTTCTGCATTTATCACTCATTCCTGGTTTTGGCTTACAAATACTGAGGTAAAATACTGACCAAATACTGAACATGTGAACGTGGCCTAAGGGCTCCTTCTCACTTGCGTGAAATACGGCCGAGTCTCGCATGGTAACACCCTGCTCTGGCACCGGCACTTGGGAGCAGAGCGTGCAGCTCCATGTATTGCTTTGCGGCTGCACGCTCCACTCTGAAGTGCCGGTGCCAGAGCTGGGTTTTTACCTGTGAGACTCGGACGTATTTCTCACAAGTGAGAAGGAGCCCTTAGGCCACACACTGAGCTCACAGTTCATACACTGAGGTGGACGGCGTGCCACACTGAGCTCAGTGACTGGCTAGGGCAGTGATACGTGTACTGCTGACGTTACCTCATCACTGTATTCAGTGCACCATGGCGGGGAGCCGACGCTGGACACAGGGAGGGTATCTCTCACGGTTGCCAGCTTGACTTTTTTTGTTCTGGACCGCTTATCAAAAAATCACGGACAGACAATATTTTTTATGGACACGTTGGAAACCCATAATACATGACTATGATTATCAGTGCCCCGTGTCTGCAGCTGGTAATTCTGAGGCGACGTCGGCTGCCCTCACTGGAGATTGATAAGTACAGCCAATATTATCTTTACAAGTTTCTTCAGTTTCAAAAAAAAAAAAATCACAGAAGCCTTACATTTTTTTTAAGGACAGGGCAAAAAATGTGCCTTATTTTATGGCGTCCTGTATATTCTGGGCTGTCCGCAACCCTGGTACCTGAGGGCCACTCCTCTATAAAAAGCTCAAAAGCCTGAGCATATGAACAACACATGCTTACATACGTATAAATAGATCTATTCTTTTCAGCATTTTATCACTTTTTTCTCTAAATAAAATGGTGAAAAAGACAGTGTGACTAGACCCTGATGATGATAAGCTGCCCCACTTCAATGTCTCCTTATGCTACCTGTGCATTATAACCTAGTGCACACATGGGGCACGCTGCATCTCGTGCACTAATGTGCAGTGAGTGTAGTACTACAAGTGCCAGGCACTATGTGGTGGGCTCCACAGGCTGCAGCGAGCGGAGGGCATCGACTCCCGCTCCGTCCTGTGAGTGGCTCTGGTGCCTGCAGTGACGTCACTGGGCGCGCAGTTCAGGCTTCCAGTGCTGTATAATAACGCAGTGCGAGATGCTGCGGCCAGTGAAGTGAGAGCGGAGGCGGCAGCTGCACCGGGCGCACTGTCAGTCACGTCAGCGCCGTCCTGCTACACCGAGGACTTACCGTACAGCATGGACACGTCCCGGAGCTGCCTGCTCGTGTGCTCGCTTCTGTGCACCCTGCAGCTCGTTAGCGCGGCCAGGCTGGGGAAGCAGCAGCAGCAGCAGCATCGGAGCTGCCCCGGCCCCTGTGTGTGTGACCAGGACGGGATGATGATGAGAGTGGACTGCTCAGACCGGGGGCTCACTGCCGTGCCAGCCAATGTCAGCATCTTCACCTCCTACCTGTAAGTGGCACACATGCCCACTCCTCAGGGAGCCCACTACTCCTCAGGGAGCCCCTCTCCTTACTGTACCGTGCTCATTAGCACTGCCTTGTCAATGATGCATATAGCGCCTGCATGCACTGTGGCGCTGCCGGTGCCATGTGGTGCAGAGGTAGCCAGTGCTGGCCCTGGGCAGCCATGCCTCCTGGAATAATAGCCATCGCATCCTCATGGCTCACTCAATTATTACTGTGGAGATTTGCCAATTCCCAGGTTGGGACCAAGCATGCTGATAGGTATTTTGGGACATATATATATATATATATATATATATATATATATATATATATATATATATATATATATATATATATATATATATATATATATATTTGTTTTTTCTTAGTTATCCCCTATGGAAAGTTCACATCCTTATGTGGTGGCTCTATCTATCTATCTATCTATCTATCTATCTATCTATCTATCTATCTATCTATCTATCTATAGATGTAGATATATAATTTACAGATGTAGCAGAGCTGAACTTGTAGATATGGTCAGAGCATACTTCGGCCAGCGCACCTGAAATTACTGGGCAATATAGCCCCTCCAAAAAACATCAGCAACCAACATTATTTATAATGGTAACAATGGAAACCCAAAGTGAGTAATATTTGTCTATAAAGTGTGATAATTATTATTTACATTGACCTGGTCAAGTATCACCAGCCTCAATAAACCCCCCAATTTTTTTTTAAATAGACACAATTAAGGCTCCTATTTTTACGGCTGACCATTTCTGTCCAGTTGTCAACAGTGTGTGTAAATGATGTAGTGCGAATCAGCGCAAACTCAGACTATTGGGGTCTCTTTAGCTATTATGGCACTGTGCAGGTGGGTACCAGTTAGTACTGAATTCACATCCAATAGCTGAGTGATAGATTAGACAATATTCTGTATCGACACCGAAGACGTCGTTGTAAATCAAGGGGGCATGTTTACTGCGTCCAGCTGTCCCCTTATAAGTCAGGGATCACAAGACAAAAAAGAAGGGCTATCCATGATAACCGGAATCACTGTTTCTAACATCAGGAGCAGCTTTGTTGTAAATCAGGGATGAGCGCTCCTGTCCTGTGTAAATCAGGAAGATCAGAAGAATCCTAGTGTGCAGATGAGCCAGATAAATCAGGTAGTCACATGAAATGGTAGTAAGTAGGTAAATTACTAATCTAGGGTCAAGTTCAGTAACAGACCATGTGTGGAAGAAGAAAGCATGGCATAAAACAATAGTTTATTTATTGTATATCATACTACTAATTGTTTCATGTGCTAATGTTTATTATAGTATTATTTATTATATTATTTCAGTAGTGAAATTCCACTATAGAAATCACCTGCCTTTTCTATCAGGAGCCAAAAATGCCTATGTGATTGCAGAAAATATTTCAGTGTTCCAAACTAGGGTCGTGTGTGTGCTCCCTGTAGATTGTAATGAGCTTCCTAGATAGCACTACCGCTCAGGACTGATATATGAACAACTTATAGCTTCTATGAATTAGTCAGTATCGCTGCTCCAACACCTACTGGTGTTATGTGTAAAAATTCTATGGTGTGCTGTACTCCTGCCAGTCCATGGCCATTTGGCAGGCACCAATCAAGTATATTGTAAATATGTTCCTTATCATGTGGTATTAGGAAAACAAGATCCTAGACTGATTTCTGAGAGGAGTTGTATTGGGCTTTAATAGTTACACCTTTGTGAGATATTTCTTATACAATCATAGGGTTTAACTGCTAAAAGTTACACACTACCCTTAAAAAGCTGCCGTAAACCAGAGCGCAATAATGAAGTATACAAGCGCACAGAAATCTCAAGATAGCATTTTACGAAGCATTCCTTAACATTCTAGTTGCAATAAATTACACTGATTTTTTGGAGAGGGTTGGGGGGACAGAAGGAGGCAGGGGGGATTTTGTATTCCTCCTTTATTACTTTTGTAGTTCTATTTCGTAGCATTTTTATGTGACTTATAACCTGTTGTCATTTGCTTAAAGGAAGAAAAATGACAGAATGTCCATTTTTTTCAGAAACAAAGAGTTGTTTGTCTTGTGGGGCTGGGGTGGGATGTAATATTATTTGCTTTGCTAATATTGATAAACTGTGAACTTTCATGATGATCTACAGTGCAGTCCCTCTCATTGTCAGGGTTATTGCAAGTGAGCCAAGGGGAAATGTTGATTACAGTTGCAAAAACTTTATCTCTACCTTTGGTTTATGAGACAAGTCTTTGAAGTGTGCAAGTAATCTTTAACTGCGATATTAAAACAAAGGACACAAGTGAAGCTGCCATACAGGAAAGCGTGCGATAATATTCTAGAGATTTGCATGCTAAATATGATTGTTACTTTGCACATCTACACTCAGAAGCTACGAAGCTACAGATGTCTTATAGGACCTAGTGAATAAAGCCGGGACCCTTGGAGCTGACCTTGCAATGCAGCAGTGCACGATATTTTGTTTAACACAATTTTTCATGGTTTTCAGTGTGTTCAAATAGGACTAAAGTCTTGTGAGCTGCATTTTCTAATATGCCAAAGAAACACTTTAATGACAAATTGAGATTTGGTAAATGTGTATAAAGTTTATCATACATATTACTAAAAGAGTAAAGGTCAATTATCAATATACGCCTTAGTGATTGAAATAATGTTGGAGGCATGTTTAAAGTAATATGGTTTAAATTTTAAAATCTGTTAATTGCCCCCCCATCCCCATATTTACAGTATGTTACTTTGCCCCTGAGATTAAATCACCTCCACAAAGCAAAAAAGCATATCTATCTATCTATCTATCTATCTATCTATCTATCTATCTATCTATCTATCCCATGTCAATCTATCTAATTATCTATGTGTCATGATAATTATAAGTCATGTTTGAAAATATTCCTATAATGAAAAGGCTTGTAAAACAATTTCACAGAGTGGCCTGAAATGCGTCGACTCGGTGTGTATCACCATACATTGGGTTGTAGTAATGTTGAGCATGCAGTCATGTGAGGCTGACAGTAAATTGTTATTTGGGCCTACCAATGGTGTTTATTATGTTCCTGACCAATGTTCGTTGCCGGCATTGTTTCATGGTTTATGTGTCTGAGGATGAAGAGGCGCTTCTTCTCTAGATGCTTGTGTGGTCGCTTCCAACATCCTGCTTCAATGTTATGTGTTTGTTTTGATGCCCTAATCCCAGGGTTCTGTTTTCTTGTGTGAAGCACGCTGGATCCTCCAGATACCCTGAATTGCTGTTGTTGATGTTGTTTAATTTCTGCTCGGATTCCTTGCTACAGATGAGGTGCTATTAAAGCTGGGAAAGGTGTTCCCAATAACAACAGTGGCTTGTGTAAATATGATACCTTTGTCTGGTAACTTCTATATAGATCAAAGAGGCTTCTTAGACCACTCAGGTGACTGCTTAGAAATTCAGCTTCACTATTATACCTGACAATGAACGTTTTGTAGAAATGAGATTATTCTGCTCCCTCCCACACTGGATATTATTTTGTGCTTGCCAGATAATAGAGTGTATTTATCGCTAATATGACCCTCTGAAGAGTAATCCTCTAGGTGTAATCCTGCAGCATGTACAAATTAATTTATGGTGCCTGCAGCATTTTGGAATAATAAGACTTGCCAAAGATGACAAGAAGTTGACTGGGATTCAAATGAAATAATCCTACCAATAGACAAACTTTTTTCAAGGGTTTTAATATGATATCCCCTTTCATAGCTATAGTCTGCGGCCTTCAAAGCCTGTTTATGATGTAATAAGAGTCATCTGATAGTTTACGTGCTTAAATTCCATTAAGAAATAACTGGGCTCTCTTAGAATGTAGATGTGGCTCATATATTGTAACTTTTTCCATTTTATGGACCGTCTAAAAATATAGCCATACTATCTAGACTGTAACAGCAATCTCAAATACAGTGTCTCTGTAGAAAGCTAATGGAAAAATATTTGGAATTATGGTGTGACTTTCAAACAAAACTAGAGCCGAGTAACATGTAGTTTCACTAGTGAAATCAGCAACATATTTAGCTATCGATTCATTAAAGAGTGATAAGATTGTCGCATAGGTCATCGTCACTACTAATAAATTCGGAGCTGATTTTTATAGGACATTTTTAAGCACTATATAACAAGCTGCATTTCTGTCCGTTCACAGTCTGATGTGAAATATCTCTGGATATTTTAAGTCATTGAGTCCTCCCCACTTAAGTGCCACATTTTGGAAGCATGATCTCACCAACTCCCCAAACTTCATAAAGAATATACAGTATATTATTCGAAAGGAACAATTTAGTCAACAGATAAGGATAAAGAAGTTGTGTCTTTGTTACCTTTTGTGTCATTGAAAACATTATCATTTAATCATTCTTGCATTCTTTAAGTTTTCCCTCTAAAATGTTTAGTGGATTAACTTACTCCCTTTAAATGAGGCCAAGTGTAGCAGAGAAAACATTGCTTCACGTTCTCATACTGTAAAAGCAAGAAAAGGATAGACCACGGGAGGAACAATAACTTCCAGCATTAGCGTTATGTGATATCACTTCAAACAGTGTAAAATAGGAAATCTCAGTGTGACAGCTATTGTGCGCTGCACACACCTTTTAGCAGTCCTGTTCTTGTTACAGCTCTTCTCAAATGCCATTCTTCCTAGGCATGCTGAAAGCATTGCTGCTCTATTTATTTCCGTGCCACTATCAGGATTCATAGTAAGTGCAGTTGCATAATCATTTACTTTGTAGTATTTTCACGGCATATAATGAGTAAGGAGAGGTTCTGCGCAGTTAATCATCATACTGGAGCTATACACACCATTGTTAATGAATGACAGTTTATAGCTCTGTATAAAAGCATATTTGATGTAGCATGCAGCACAATAGTAGAGCACACTTTTCTCTTTCCACATGCTCCTGGTAGTCGTTGTAATAGTGTAAACATGTGTGAAATAAGCCGCGTGGATTCTGGCGACAAGGCATATAAGCTGTAGCAATATTGTTATGATCAATGGACACGTTCCCTTTTATGATGTTGTAAAGACTCTCTTCTTGTAAAAACTTGTACAGAAGTTGCTACATAAAGATATGAGGCTAGCAGGCCCTCTGTGCAGTGGCTTAATATCAAGCCCATCACGATTAGTAATTTGAAATGATATTGTTACCTCTATAGCTTTGGTAAGAACAGAAGTCTGAAAAGTTAAAAAGCTTTAGGAAACTCATATACACCTGTGAAATAGTCCACAGTATAGTATGATATTTACAGCATATTAGAATGGAAAGAAAGTAAGATTTGGGAAAACCTCTGGATACAAAAACAGAAAAATCACTGTTTTGCCACGTTTCACCTCTTAAAAAGTCTATAATTGATCCCGATGCCCCCGTTAAAAAAGCAGGTGGCCTGCCTCTCGTAGAAGTTTACATCACTACATCAAGAAAAGTTAGAAAATGCATCCTCTAAATCAGCACTCCTCAGAAATCTGAGATGGGCCTCACTGGCGGACAAACACTAGTCGGTGAGGCAGTTTGGCAGTTTTGACAGAGATGATCTTGGATAGGCACAGGCCTTTTTTCGCGTTTTACAAAATTAAACGACTCTTTCTACAAGTGACGGTGGTTGTGAGTTTTGCGTATGACCCAAAAACTTGGAACGGCTATGACTGCAAAACCAGAGACTGACCCACACAATAACATTTACACCCTCACTCCCCACACAAATACACAATCAGCAAACCAGAAAATAATCCTTTACCAATGCATAAAGAAAGAAATCAGTTCTGGTCATCTGAATGTGGTTGTTTAGCCAGGATTTCAGCTAACCCCTTGCAGATAAATGAGCAAGAAATTTCTTCAATACATCTGCCACAAGTAAATATATCCCTTATTCTTCCATTAAGGCAAGCAGAGGGTGTTAAAGGTGTCTCAAAATATCTTCATTGGTCCTGGACCAAGCTTAAAATCTGGCTTGGGTTCAACATTGGAGAGTTTCCTGCATTAGCACATCACCAGTACTATGTGTGTAGGGGCTGACTGCCTAGCTTATTTATGCACCAGCCATGACCAAGAAGGGGGCTGGCTCCTAAATTTGTCATAGAGACAATGACATGACTCTCTTTTATTACCTATGCTGGAAGTAGGGCATCAGGGACCTGTGCTGATATCTCGAGATTATGGCACATTTCTTAATTCATGTATATTAGTAAATTGTATATATTTCAATTTTTAATCAGATCTAACAATATTTCTGGACAGCTACAGAAATGTACATCAACAGAGCAAAACAGAAGCTATGTGCCATAAAAATATTTCAGCTTTATTAGTATTTGATTAAGACAATGAAGATAAATTAGAACGTAGAGCTGAGTGAAAGGAAGATCATTGGTAGTAAGTGGGTACTGTACCTTTAAGTGGCGCTGACAGCCCAAATCGCGTTTAGCTTTTTCCAGGTACACCCTCACACACGCCTCCCCTGGAAAAAGCTAAACGTGAAACACGCGTCAGGGTGTCAGCACCACTTAAGGTACAGTACCCACTTACTACCAAAGTCCTTCATTACTAGTAAGTTTCTTCTTAAAGGATAATAACCTTAGGCACTCTAGCTGCTGCTATTCACATTGGCATGGGCATAAGGATATTTACATTTTTTAAACTATTGCGTGTGAATAAAATAACTCCTATTATTGTTGAATTGGGGATATATGGATAACCTTTTTTGGAAGCCAGTTTGCTCCTTAAAGGGAATCTGTCACCTCATTTTGGCCCTATAAGCTTCGGCCACCGCTATCAGGGGCTTATCTACAGCATTCTGTAATGCTGTAGATAAGCCCCCAATGTAACCTGAAAGATGAGAAAAACAAGTTATATTATACTCACCCAGGGGCGGTCCCGGTTCGGTTCGGGTCCGATGAGTGTCGCAGGTCTGGGTCCGACACCTCCCATCTTCATACGATGTTATCATCTTCCTTGCTTCTGTTTGCGGCTCCTGCGTACTGAGGCGTACTAATTTGCCCTGTTGAGGGCAGCGTTAAGTACTGCAGTGCGCAGGCGCCGGACCTCTCTGACCTTTCTCGGCACCTGCGCACGGCAGTACTTTGCTCTGCGCTCAACAGGGCAGATAATGTACACCTGCGCCGGAGCCGCGACAGGAAGCAAAGAACAGGACATCATCGCATGAAGATGGGAGGTGCCGGACCCGGACCTGTGACGCCCATTGGTTCGGACCGCACCGGACTGCCCCCCCCGGTGAGTATAATCTAACTTGTTTTTCTTATCTTTCAGGTTACATCGGGGGCTTATCTACAGCATTACAGAATGTTGTAGATAAGCCCCTGATGGCTGTGGCCGCAGTTTATAGGCCAAAATGAGGTGACAGATTCCCTTTAATGATTTTGATGTGCATATCCTTCCTCCCTGCATTGGTAGAACTTTACAAGATTTTCTGTATTTAACCCCTTCACGACATGCGCCGTACATGTACTGCGCATGCCGTGTCTCCCCCTTTGATGTGGGCTCCGGCGCTGAGCCCACATCAAAGTCGCGACATGTCAGCTGTTTTGTACAGCTGACATGTGCGCGCAATAGCGGCGGGTGAAATCGCTATTCACCCGCCGCTATTAACCTGTTAAATGCCGCTGTCAAACGCAGACAGCGGCATTTAACTACCGCATCCGGCCGGGCGGCCGGATCTGACGTCATCGCCGACCCCCGTCACATGATCGGAGGTCGGCGATGCATTAGGATGGTAACCATAGAGGTCCTTGAGACCTCTATGGTTACTGATCGCAGGTAGCTGTGAGCGCCCCTCTGTGGTCGGCGCTCACAGCACACCTGCAATTCTGCTACATAACAGCGATCTGATGATCGCTGTTATGTAGCAGAGCCGATCGGGCTGTGCCTGCTTCTAGCCTCCCATGGAGGCTATTGAAGCATGGCAAAAGTGAAAAAAAAATGTTTTTAAAAATGTGAAAAAAATATTAAAAATATAAAAGTTTAAATCACCCCCCTTTCGCCCCATCCTAAATAAAACAATAAAAAAAAAAAAAACCTACACATATTTGGTATCGCCGCGTTCAGAATCGCCCGATCTATCAATTAAAAAAAAGCATTAACCTGATCGCTAAACAGCGTAGCGAGAAAAAAATCCGAAACGCCAGAATTACGGTTTTTTGGTCGCCGCGACATTGCGTTAAAATGCAATAACGGGCGATCAAAAGAACGTATCTGCACCAAAATGCTATCATTAAAAACGCCAGCTCGGCGCGCAAAAAATAAGCCCTCACCCGACCCCAGATCACGAAAAATGGAGACGCTACGGGTATCGGAAAATGGCACTTTTTTTTTTTTTTTTTTTTTTTTTTTTTTTAGCAAAGTTTGGAATTTTTTTTCACCATTTAGATAAAAAATTACCTAGACATGTTAGGTGTCTATGAACTCTTAATGACCTAGAGAATCATAATGGCAGGTCAGTTTTAGCATTTAATGAACCTAGCAAAAAAAACAAACAAAAAACAAGTGTGGGATTGCACTTTTTTTGCAATTTCACCGCACTTGGAATTTTTTTCCCGTTTTCTAGTACACGACATGGTAAAACCAATGATGTCGTTCAAAAGTACAACTCGTCCCGCAAAAAATAAGCCCTCACATGGCCATATTGACGGAAAAATAAAAAAGTTATGGCTCTGGGAAGGAGGGGAGTGAAAAACGAAAACACAAAAACGAAAAAGGGCCGCGGGGTGAAGGGGTTAATATATGTTACACTATTGTGTTACTGTATTCCCGAAAGTGGTTGCTTTTTTGCACTGTTGTCCCTTTTTTCTACATTTTGTATTTATCTTCATTATCTTATTCTTAATCAAATACTAATAAAGTTGGAATATTTTTATGGCGCATAGCTTCCGTTTTGCTCTGTTTGATGTATGACTCTTTTGGAAGCGCCATTTAGGCAGCTGAATATTTTTTGATAGCTACAGAAATGTGTTGGCCACATAGAACTGTAATCTATTTTCCACCATGGCGTAAAACCCTATACTGCCAAATAATTGCCATTTTTTTAAAATACTTTTAATAGATTCATAAACAACACCAAATACATTTAAAGCAGTAGTAATCAATTGTAAAGTGGCTGTGCTAAACAAGACTGCAGGGGGTACAGTGCCAGGTAAAGTGGCATGTGCTAAACCTAGTTTGCAGAGAACAAAAATAATAAAGTGCCAAGTTGCAATAGGTAAAGTGCCAAGTTACAGAAGGTATGTTTAACCCCTTAGTGACCGAGCCAATTTTTACAATTCTGACCACTGTCACTTTATGAGGTTATAACTCTGGAACACTTTGACAGATCCTGCTGATTCTGAGACTGTTTTTTCGTGACATATTGTACTTCATGATAGTGGTAACATTTCTTCGATATTTCTTGCGATTATTTATGAAAAAAACGGAAATAATAACGAAATAATTTTGCAATTTTCAAATTTTGTATTTTTATGCCCTTAAATCAGAGAGATATGTCACAAAAAATAGTTAATAAATAACATTTCCCACATGTCTACTTTACATCAGCACAATTTTGGAAACAAAATTTTTTTTTGTTAGGGAGTTATAAGGGTTAAAAGTTGACCAGCAATTTCTCATTTTTACAACACCATTTTGTTTTAGGGACCACATCACATTTGAAGTCATTTTGAGGGGTCTATATGATAGAAAATAACCAAGTGTGACACCATTCTAAAAACTGCACCCCTCAAGGTGCTCAAAACCACATTCAAGAAGTTTATTAACCCTTTACGTGCTTCACAGGAACTGAAACAATGTGGAAGGAAAAAATGAACATTTAACTTTTTTTTGCAAACATTTTACTTCAGAACCATTTTTTTTTTTATTTTCACAAGTGTAAAAACAGAAATTTAACCATAATTTTGTTGTGCAATTTCTCCTGAATACGTTGATACCCCATATGTGGGGGTAACCACTGTTTGGGCGCACTGCAGAGCTTGGAAGAGGAGTGACCCCATTTTGGAAACTAGACCCCTTAAGGAACTTACCTAGATGTGTGGTGAGCACTTTAAACCCCCAAGTGCTTCACAGAAATTTATAACATAGAGCCATGAAAATAAAAAATCCTTTTTTTTTCCTCAAAAATGATTTTTTAGCCTGCAATTTTTTATTTTCTCAAGGGTAACAGGAGACATTGGACCCCAAAATCTGTTGACCAGTTTGTCCTGAGTACGCTGATACCCCATTTGTGGGGAGGGCACTGTTTGGGCACCCATCGGGGCTCGGAAGGGAAGGAGCGCCGCTTGGAATGCAGACTTTGATGGGATGGTCTGCGGGCGTCATGTTGCATTTGCAGAGCTCCTGATGTACCTAAACAGTAGAAACCCCCCACAAGTCACCCCATTTTGGAAACTAGACCCCCCAAAGATCTTATCTAGATGTGTGGTGAGTAGGGTTGAGCGAAACGGATCGTTCATTTTCATAAGTCGCCGACTTTTGGTAAAGTCGGCGTCTCATGAAACCCGACCCGATCCATGTGTGGGGTCGGCCATGCGGTACGCGATCTTGGCGCCAAAGTCGCGTTTCGTATGACGCGTTTGGCGCCATTTTTACAGCCAATGAAAGAGTGTGGGCAGAGTGATGACATAGGGGTTAGGGCGTGCACGCCTATCATCATTTTATCGCTTGTGCGCAGTAGCGAGTTGGAATGTGTAAAACGAAATTTTCTGTGCTGGGACGGAGAAAAAAACCCAAAAAACCCCATTGACGTGCATAGGGTTTCGTGTTCCGGCCGATCCTCGACTTTGCGCAGTAATCGGCCGATTTCGCCCGACTCGACTTTTCCAACAGTCAGGTTTCGTGAAACATGACTCGACCCTAAAAAAGTCAAGGTCGCTCAACCCTAGTGGTGAGCACTATGGACCCCCATCTGCTTCACAGAAGTTTATAAAGTAGAGCCATGAAAATAAAAAAAATCATATTTTTTCCACAAAAATGATCTTTTCACCCCCAAATTTTTTACTTTCACAAGGGTAACAGGAGAAATTGGACCCCAAAATTTATTGTGCAATTTATGCTGAGTAGGCTGATACCCCATATGTGGGGGGTAAACCACTGTTTGGGCGCATGGCAGAGCTCGAAAGGGAAGGAGCGCCGTTTTGGAATGCAGACTTTGATGGAATGGTCTGCTGGCGTTATGTTGCGTTTGCAGAGCCCCTGATGTACCTAAATAGTAGAAACCCCCCACAAGTGACCCCATTTTGGAAACTAGACCCCCCAAGGAACTTATCTAGATGTGTGGTGAGAACTTTGAATGCCCATGTGCTTCACAGAAGTTTATAATGCAGAGTCGTGAAAATAAAAAATATTTTTTTTTCCACAAAAAAGATTTTTTAGCCCCCAAATTTTTATTTTCACAAGGGTAACAAGAGAAATTGGACCCCAAGAGTTGTTGTCCAATTTGTCCTGAGTACACTGATACCCCATGTGTGGGGGGACCACTGTTTGGGCGCATGGCAGAGCTTGGAAGGGAAGGAGCGCCGTTTTGGAATGCAGACTTTGATAGAATGGTCTGTGGGCATTATGTTGCATTTGCCGAGCCCCTGATGTACCTAAACAGTAGAAAACCCCCACAAGTAACCCCATTTTGGAAACTAGACCCCACAAGGAACTTATCTAGATGTGTGGTGAGAACTTTGAATGCCCAAGTGCTTCACAGAAGTTTATAATGCAGTCGTGAAAATAAAAAATATTTTTTTTCCACAAAAAAGAGTTTTTAGCCCCCAAGTTTTTATTTTCACAAGGGTAACAGGAGAAATTAGACCCCAAAAGTTGTTGTCCAATTTATCCCGAGTACGCTGATGCCCCATATGTGGGGGTAAACCACTGTTTGGGCGCACGGCAGAGCTCAGAAGGGAGGGAGCACCATTTGACTTTTTGAGCGCAAAATTGGCTTTCATGTTTGGAGACTCCCTGATGTACCTAAACGGTGGAAACCCCCCAATTCTAACTCCAACCCTAACCCCAACACACCCCTAACCCTAATCCTAACCCGATCCATAATCCTAATCACAACCCTAGCGATAATCACAACCCTAACCCCAAAACAACCCTAATCCCAACCCTAACCATAACCCTAATCAGAACTCTAAATCCAACACACCCCTAATCCTAATCTCAACCCTAACCTCAAACCTAACCCTAATCCCAATACACCCCTAACCCTAATCCCAACCCTAACCTTAACCCTAATCCCAAACCTAACCCTAATCCCAAACGTAACCCTAATGCCAACCCTAATCCAAACCCTAATCCCAACTCTAACCCTAACTTTAGCCGCAACCCTAGTCCTAACTTAAGCCCCAACCCTAGCCCTAACTTTAGCCCCAACCCTAGCCCTAACTTTAGCCCCAACCCTAGCCCTAACTTTAGCCCCAACCTTAGCCCTAACCCTAACTTTAGCCCCAACCCTAACCCTAGCCCTAACCCTAACCCTAAATTTAGTCCCAACCCTAACCCTAGCCCTAACTTTAGCCCCAACCCTAACCCTAGCCCTAACTTTAGCCCCAACCCTAACCCTAGCCCTAACCCTAGCCCTAAATTTAGCCCCAACCCTAACTCTAAATTTAGCCCCAACCCTAACTAACTCTAAATTTAGCCCCAACCCTAACCCTAAATTTAGCCCCAACCCTAACCCTAAATTTAGCCCCAACTCCTCTAGCTGCCGGCCGGCAGATCATGGCGGGCGCACTGCGCATGTGCCCGCCATTTTCTTACCGGAGGAAGAAGCCGGCGGCCAGAAGGGGACACAGGAGGACCCAGGGACACCAGTAATTATAACAGGGTCCCCAAATCCCCCTATTTCTCTGTCCTCTGATGTGCGATCACATCAGAGGACAGAGAATTACACATCGCTTTTTATTTTTTGCGGTAGCCGGTAACAGTTAATTACTGGCGATCGCAAAACGGGTCGGTAAAAACCGACCCCGATCATGTTCTTTGGGGTCTCGGCTACCCCCGGCAGCCAAGACCCCAAAGATCTTCCGGGTGCCGGTCGGTGGGCGCACTTCGCATGCACCCGCCATT
Source organism: Ranitomeya variabilis (assembly GCF_051348905.1). Lineage (NCBI taxonomy): Eukaryota > Metazoa > Chordata > Amphibia > Anura > Dendrobatidae > Ranitomeya > Ranitomeya variabilis. Next base: position 426,264,319 of record NC_135236.1, read on the forward strand.
TTTTGGCGGGAACAAGATGGAGGCGCCCATTGGGAGCCACGAGGAGCACCGGGGGAGACAGGTGAGTATCGGGGGCAATCGGGGAACCCATTTCTCTGTCCTCTGATGTGCGATCACATCGGAGGACAGAGAAATTAAATGGGAAATCCCTTTTTTTTTTTTTGCGACCGCCGGTAAACGGTTAATTACCAGCGATCGCAACCCGGGGGTCGGTAAAAAACCCCCGAATCATGTTCTCTGGGGTCTCGGCTACCCTCGGTAACCGAGACCCCAGAGAAAATCCGACTCTGGGGGGCGCTATTCACTTTTTCCACAGCGCCGTTAATTAATGGCGCTATGGTTTAAGTACCCTTAACTACCGTTAAAAGGCGTATCGGCGGTCGTTAACCCCTTCATGACCCAGCCTATTTTGGCCTTAATGACCTTGCCGTTTTTTGAAATTCTGACCAGTGTCCCTTTATGAGGTAATAACTCAGGAACGCTTCAACGGATCCTAGCGATTCTGAGATTGTTTTTTCATGACATATTGGGCTTCATGTTAGTGGTAAATTTAGGTCGATAATTTTTTAGTTTATTTGTGAAAAAAACGGAAATTTGGCGAAAATTTTGAAAATTTCGCAATTTTCACTTTTTTAATTTTTATTCTGTTAAACCAGAGAGTTATGTGACACAAAATAGTTAATAAATAACATTTCCCTCATGTCTACTTTACATCAGCACAATTTTGGAAACAAATGTTTTTTTTGCTAGGAAGTTATAAGGGTTAAAATTTGACCAGTGATTTCTCATTTTTACAACAAAATTTACAAAACCATTTTTTTTAGGAACCACCTCACATTTGAAGTCAGTTTGAGGGTTCTATATGGCTGAAAATACCCAAAAGTGACACCATTATAAAAACTGCACCCCTCAAGGTGCTCAAAACCACATTCAAGAAGTTTATTAACCCTTCAGGTGTTTCACAGCAGCAGAAGCAACATGGAGGGGAAAAATTAACATTTAACTTTTTAGTCACAAAAATGATCTTTTAGCGAATTTTTTTTTATTTTCCCAAGGGTAAAAGGAGAAACTGGACCACGAACGTTGTTGTCCAATTTGTCCTGAGTACGCTGATACCTCATATGTGGGGGTAAACCACTGTTTGGGCGCACGGCAGGGCTCGGAAGGGAAGGAGCGCCATTTGACTTTTTCAATGAAAAATTGGCTCCAATCTTTAGCGGACACCATGTCGCGTTTGGAGAGCCCCCGTGTGCCTAAACATTGGAGCTCCCCCACAAGTGACCCCATTTTGGAAACTAGACCCCCCAAGGAACTTATCTAGAAGCATAGTGAGCACTTTAAAACCTCAGGTGCTTCACAAATTGATCCGTAAAAATGAAAAAGTACTTTTTTTTCACACAAAATTTCTTTTAGCCTCAATTTTTTCATTTTCACATGGGCAACAGGATAAAATGGATCCTAAACTTTGTTGGACAATTTCTCCTGAGTACACCGATACCTTACATGTGGGGGTAAACCACTGTTTGGGCACATGGTAAGGCTCGGAAGGGACGGAGCGCCATTTGACTTTTTGAATGGAAAGTTAGCTCCAATCGTTAGCGGACACCATGTCGCGTTTGGAGAGCCCCTGTGTGCCTAAACATTGGAGCTCCCCTACAAGTGAGCCCATTTTGGAAACTAGACCCCCCAAGGAACTTATCTAGAAGCATAGTGAGCACTTATAACCCCCAGGTGCTTCACAGAAGTTTATAACGCAGAGCCGTGAAAATAAAAAATAATTTTTCTTTCCTCAAAAATGATTTTTAGCCCAGAATTTTTTATTTTCCCAAGGGTAATAGGAGAAATTGGACCCCAAATGTTGTTGTCCAGTTTGTCCTGAGTACGATGATACCCCATATGTGGGGGTAAACCGCTGTTTGGGCGCACGGCAGGGCTCGGAAGGGAAGGCACGCCATTTGGCTTTTTGAATGGAAAATTACCGTAGCTCCAATCATTAGCGGACACCATGTCGCGTTTGGAGAGCCCCTGTGTGCCTAAACATTGGAGCTCCCGCACAAGTGACCCCATTTTGGAAACTAGACCTCCCAAGGAACTTATCTAGATGTGTGGTGAGCACTTTGAACCCCCAAGTGCTTCACAGAAGTTTATAACGCAGAGCCATGAAAATAAAAAATAATTTTTCTTTTCTCAAAAATGATTTTTTAGCCCACAATTTTCTATTTTCCCAAGGGTAACAGGAGAAATTGGACCCCAAAAGTTGTTGTCCAGTTTCTCCTGAGTACGCTGATACCCCATATGTGGGGGTAAACCACTGTTTTGGCACACGTCGGGGTTAGGAAGGGAAGTAGTGATGTTTTGAAATGCAGACTTTGATGGAATGCTCTGCGGGTGTCAGGTTGCGTTTGCAGAGCCCCTGATGTGCCTAAACAGTAGGAACTCCCCACAAGTGACTCCATTTTGGAAACTAGACCCCCAAGGGAACTTATCTAGATGTGTGGTGAGCACTTTGAACCCCCAAGTGCTTCACAGAAGTTTATAACGCAGAGCCGTGAAAATAATAAATGTGTTTCCTTTCCTCAAAAATATTTTTTTAGCCCAGAATTTTTTATTTTTGCAAGGGTAACAGAAGAAATTTGACCCCAAAGTTGTTGTCCAGTTTCTCCTGAGTACGCTGATACCCCATATGTGGGGGTAAACCACTGTTTGGGCACATGCCGGGGCTCGGAAGGGAAGTAGTGACGTTTTGGAATGCAGACTTTGATGGAATGGTCTGCGGGCATCATGTTACGTTTGCAGAGCCCCTGATATGCCTAAACAGTAGAAACCCCCCATAAGTGACCCCATTTTGGAAACTAGACCCCCGAAGGAACTTATCTAGATGTGTGGTGATCACGTTCAACCCCCAAGTGCTTCACAGAAGTTTACAACGCAGAGCCGTGAAAATAAAAAATCATTTTTCTTTCCTCAAAAAAGATGTTTTAGCAAGCAATTTTTTATTTTCACAAGGGTAACAGGAGAAATTGGGCCCCAATATTTGTTGCCCAGTTTGTTGTGAGTGTGCTGGTACCCCATATGTGGGGGTAAACCACTGTTTGGGCACACGTCAGGGCTCGGAAGGGAAGTAGTGACATTTGAAATGCAGACTTTGATGGAATGGTCTGCGGGAATCACGTTGCATTTGCAGAGCCCCTGATGTGCCTAAACAGTAGAAACACCCCACAAGTGGAAACTAGACCCCCGAAGGAACTTATCTAGATGTGTGGTGACCACTTTCAACCCCCAAGTGCTTCACAGAAGTTTATAACGCAGAGCCGTGAAAATAAAAAATAATTGTTCTTTCCTCAAAAATTATGTTTTAGCAAGTAATTTTTTATTTTTGCAAGGGTAACAGGAGAAATTGGACCCCAACAGTCGTTGCCCAGTTTGTCCTGAGTACGCTGGTACCCCAAATGTGGGGGTAAACCACTGTTTGGGCGCACGTCGGGGCTTGGAAGGGAGGGAGCACCATTTGACTTTTTGAACGCAATATTGGCTGGAATCAATGGTGGCACCATGTTGCGTTTGGAGACCCCTGATGTGCCTAAACAGTGGAAACCCCTCAATTCTAACTTCAACACTAACCCCAACACACCCCTAATCCTAATCCCAACTGTAGCCATAACCCTAATCACAACCCTAACCCCAACACACCCCTAACCACAACCCTAACCGCAACACACCCGTAACCCTAATTCCAACCCTAATCCTAACCCTAATCCCAACCCTACCCACAACTGTAACCCCAACGCACCCCTAACCCTATCCGTAACCCTAACCACAAGCCTAATCTTAACCCTATTTCCAACCCTAGCCCTAATTCCAACCCTAACTCTAATTCCAACCCTAACCCTAAGGCTATGTGCCCACGTTGCGGATTCGTGTGAGATTTTTCCGCACGATTTTTGAAAAATCTGCAGGTAAAAGGCACTGCGTTTTACCTGCGGATTTACAGCAGATTTCCAGTGTTTTTTTTGTGCGGATTTCACCTGCGGATTCCTATTGAGGAACAGGTGTAAAACGCTTTCACAAAGAATTGACATGCTGCGGAAAATACAACGCAGCGTTTCTGCACGGAATTTTCCGCACCATGGGCACAGCGGATTTGGTTTTCCTTAGGTGTACATGGTACTGTAAACCTGATGGAAAACTGCTACGAATTCGCAGCGGCCAATCCACTGCGGATCCGCGGCCAATCCGCTGCGGATCCGCGGCCAATCCGCTGCGGATCCGCAGCCAAATCCGCACTGTGTGCACATGCCATAACCCTAACCCTACCCCTAACCCTAACCCTACCCGTAACCCTAACCCTACCCCTAACCCTACCCCTAGTTCTAACCCTAACCCTAGTTCTAACCCTAACCCTAGTGGAAAAAAAAATAAAAAATATTTTCTTTATTTTATTATTGTCCCTACCTATGGGGGTGATAAAGGGGGGGGTTAATTTATTATTTTTTTATTTTGATCGCTGTGATAGAACCTATCACAGCGATCAAAATGTACTTTTAACGAATCTGCCGACTGGCAGATTCGGCGGGCGCACTGAGCATGTGCCCGCCATTTTGGAAGATGGCGGCGCCCAGCGAGGAGGCGGACGGACACCGGGAGCCTCGGTGAGTATAAGGGGGGGAGATCGGGGCCCGGGGGGGCGTCGGAGCACAGGGGGGTGGCATAGCAGCACGGGGGGAGCGGGCAGGAGCACGGGGCAGCGGAGCACAGGACCGAGGGGAGCGGAGCACAGATCGGTCGCTTGGGGGGGCGATCGGTGGGGTGGGGGGGGGTCACATTAGTGTTTCCAGCCATGGGCGATCGGCCATGGCTGGATTGTAATATTTCACCAGTTTTTCAGGTGAAATATTACAAATCGCTCTGATTGGCAGTTTCACTTTCAACAGCCAATCAGAGCGATTGTAGCCACGGGGGGGTGAAGCCACCCCCCCTGGGCTGAAGCACCACTCCCCCTGTCTCTGCAGATCGGGTGAAATCGGAGTTAACCCTTTCACCCGCTCTGCAGCGACGCGATCATTCCATGACGCCACATAGGCGTCATGGGTCGGATTGGCACGGGTTTTCATGACGCCTACGTGGCGTCATGGGTCGGGAAGGGGTTAAGGGGTTAAGGTGCCATGAAGTGTGCTGTTTACCGCTTATCCGCTCTCTCCGCCTTGCCCAATGTGCATTTTGCCACAGCTTTAACCAGGGTCCCTGTGGGGATGCCTGTTTGTTAAGCAATCCCTACATGCGTTGCGGCCGTCGAACTGTCGCGAGACATGCACGCGCGGGAACTCAAACCTATTTTTAGAGCACGACGAAGTCACTCGGTTATTCAAGCATGTTTGCTCAACAATAATAAGCAACTCAATCAAGATAGCAGTCTACAAAATCATGCAGCAAAAATAGAATATAGTATGTATACAACGGAAAAAAAAAAATTAAATTAGACAATATTTTATTTCATTTTATTCCCACTGCTCCCTTGAGTATTCCGTTTAACCCCCGGGCCATTTTCCGTTTTTGCTTTTCGGTTTTTGCTCCCCTACTTCTCAGAGCCATAACTTTTTTTTATTTTTCCGTCAATATGGCCATGTGAGGGCTTGTTCTTTGCAGGACAAGTTGTACTTTTGAACAACTCCATTGCTTTTAACATATACTGTAGTGTACTGTAAAAATGTAAAAAGGGAAAAAATATTCCAAGTGTGGTGAAATTACGCAAAAAAGTGCAATTCCACAGGTCATTACAAGTTCAGACACCAAACATGTCTAGGTTCTTTTTTATTTGTGTTGAAAAAAAATCCAAAATTTGTTAAAAGAAAAAAAAAAGCGCCATTTTCCAAGACTTGTAGTATCTCCATTTTTCATGATCTGGGCCTGGGTGAGGGCTTATTTATTATGTGCGCCGAGCTTATGTTTTTATTGTTGCTATTTTGGTGTTGATTTGATCCTTTGATCGCCCGTTACTGCTTTTATTGCAATGTAGCACAAATATGTAATTCTGGCGTTTTGAATTTTTTTCTCATTACGTTGTTTAGCGATCGGGTTAATTTTTTTTTATATTGATAGATCAGGCGATTTTGAACACTGCGATACCAAATATGTGTATATTCTTTTTTTTTTTTTTACTTTGAATGGGGCGAAAGGGGGTTGATTTAAACTTTTTTTTTGTTTTGTTTTTTTGTTAATATTTTTAAAACATTTTTTTAAACTTTCTACACAGGCGATGATCAGCAGAAATGCTGATTTGCTATGAGCACCGACCACAGGGCAATGACAACCATAGAGATCTGCAGACCTCTGGTTGACAGGCCGACCCATTGTTGACCCGCTATCATGTGACGGGATCACCAATGGTCGGGAGTAGTGACTATCTTCCTGTAAGCGTGAGTTAAATGCCGCTGTCAGAGATTGACAGCAGAATTTAACTAGTTAACAGCCGCTGGTGGATTGTGATTCCACCTGCTGCTGTTGTGGGCACACATCAGCTGTATAGATCAGCTGTAATATGCCCGGAAAGGAGTCTGACATGTGCATACTATTACACCACATGTCCAAAAAGGGTTAAGCATGTGATGCTCGTTCAAACTCACCTGTGGCAAGTAACAGATGTGGACAATATGAAAATCACACCTGAAGCCAGATAAAAAGGGGAGACATTGACTCAAACTGTGTATTGTGTGACTGTATGTGCCACACTAAGCATGGACAGCAGAAAGAGAAGATAACGGTCTGAGGACTTGAAAACCAAAATTCTTGAAAAATATCCACAATGTCAGGGTTACAAATCCATCTCCAGAGATCTTGATGTTCATTTGTTCACAGTGCGCAACATAATCAAGAAGTTCACAACCCATGGCACTATAGCTAATCTCCCTTTACGTGGACAGCAGAGAAAAATTTATGAAAGGTTGCAATGCAGGATAGTCTGGATGGTGGATAAGCAACCCGAATCAAGTTACAGAGAAATTCAAGCTGTCATGCAGGCTCGGGGTGCATCAATGTCAGCACACACTATTCGTCCACATTTAAATGAAATAAACGCTATGGCAGGAGACTCAGGAGGATCCAAGTACTGACACAGAGACATAAAAAAGCTAGGCTGCAGTTTGACAAAATGTACATGAGTAAGTCAAAATCCTTGGAAAGCGTCTTGAGGACAGATGAAACCTAGATAGAGCTTTTAGGTAAAGCACATCATGCTACTGTTTACCGAAAATGGAATGAGGCCTACAAAGAAAAGATCACAGTGCCTACAATAAAATATTATGGAGCTTCAAAGATGTTTTGGGGCTGTTTTGCTGCCTCTGGCACTGGGTGCCTTTAATTTGTGCAATGCATTATGAAATCTGAAGATTGCCAAAGGATTTTGGGTTGCAACGTACTTCCCAGTGTCAGAAAGCTGGGTTTGTGTCCTAGGTCATGGGTCAGGACAATGACACTAAACATACTTCAAGAAACATTTAGAAATGGATGGAAACAAAGCACTGGACAGTTCTGAAGTGACCAGCCATGAGTCTAAAGGTACCTTCACACTAAACGATATCGCTAGCGATCCGTGACGTTGCAGCGTCCTGGCTAGCGATATCGTTTAGTTTGACACGCAGCAGCAATCAGGATCCTGCTGTGATATCGCTGGTCGTTGAACAAAGTTCAGAACTTTATTTGGTCGTCAGACCGGCGTGTATCGTCGTGTTTGACACCAAAAGCAACGATACCAGCGATGTTTTACACTGGTAACCAGGGTAAACATCGGGTTACTAAGCGCAGGGCCGCGCTTAGTAACCCGATGTTTACCCTGGGTACCAGTGTAAAATGTAAAAAAAACAAACTACATACTCACCTTCGCGTCCCCCGGCGTCCGCTTCCCACACTGACTGAGCGCCGTAAAGTGAAAGTGAAAGTACAGCACAGCGGTGACGTCACCGCTGTGCTGTTAGGGCCGGCGCTCAGTCAGTGCAGGAAGCGGACGCCGGGGGACGCGAATGTAAGTATGTACTGTTTGTTTTTTTTACATTTTACGCTGGTAACCAGGGTAAACATCGGGTTACTAAGCGCGGCCCTGCGCTTAGTAACCCGATGTTTACCCTGGTTACCCGGGGACTTCGGCATCGTTGGTCGCTGGAGAGCGGTCTGTGTGACAGGTCTCCAGCGACCAAACAGCGACGCTGCAGCGATCGGCATCGTTGTCGCTATCGCTGCAGCGTCGCTTAATGTGAAGGTACCTTAAATCACATTGAACACCTGTGGAGTCATCTTACATTTGCTTTTGGTAGAAGGCACCCTTCAAATACGATAGACCTGGGGCAGTTTGCAAATGAAGAGTCATCCAAAATTCCACTTGAGAGGTGTAAGAAGCTTATTGATGGTTATAGGAAGTGATTGCAGTTATGTACTCCAAAGGTGTGCATTTTGGGGGTTTTGTGTGAAACTGTCCAGCTTGCCTGTTCTTCTTTTGTTTGTTTGTTTGTTACCAATACTCAGAAAGGAAATAAACGTGTATATAACAAAACGTGTAATTGTCAGCTACTTCAAAGTTGGGATGGTGTTCTTGGGATTTGGCTCATTCTTCTTCCTTCAAATAGGGCGAGTGGAGTTGATACCAAAAAGTTCTATTTATCTCATCTGACCACATAATATTCTCCCATACCTCCTCTGGATCATCCAGATGGTCTTTGGCTATCTTCAAATGGGCCTGTCATTGTGCTGGTGTGAAGCAGGGGGACCTTGTGTTCCTGCAGGATTTTAACCCATGACGGCATAGTATGTTACTAACGGTAATGTTTGAGTCTGTGGTCCCAGCTCTCTTCAGGTCATTGACCAGGGCCTCCTGTGTAGTTCTGGGCTGATTCCTGACCTTTCTCAGAATCGTCCTTACCCCATGAGGCGAGATCTTTCATGAAGCCCCAGACTGAGGAAGATTGACAGTCATCTTGTGTTTCTTCCATTTTCTAATAATTGCTGTACCAGTTGTTGCCTTCTCACCAAGCTGCTTGCCAATTGTCCTGTAGCCCATCTCAGCCTTTTGCAGGTCTACAATTTTTTCCCTACTGTCCTTAGACAGCTCTTTTGGTTTTGGCCGTGGTGGAGAGGTTGGAGGATGATTGAGTGTGTGGACAGGTGTCTTTTATACAAGTAACGAGTTCAAGCAAGCACAATTAATGCAGGTAATTATTTCAGAGTAGGAGGGCTTCTTAAAGAAAAAATAGCAGGTCTGTGAAAGCGAGAATTCCTATTTCATGAAATAAAATGTAAGTTAATTATGTAAAAATCATACAATCTGATTTCCTGGGGGTTTTTCTTTTAGATTCTATGTCTCACAGTTGAAGTGTGTCACAATAAAAATTACAGATCTCTCCATTCTTTGTAAGTGGGAAAACTTGCAAAATTGGCAGTGTATCAAATAGTTATTTTTTCCACTGTAGATAGATACAGTTACCGTATATACTCGAGTATAAGCCGACCTGAGTATAAGCCAACCCCCTTAATTTTGCCACAAAAAACTGGGAAAACTTATTGACTCGAGTATAAGCCTAGGGTGGAAAATGCATCAGCTACCGGTAAATTTCAAAAATAAAAATAGATACCAATAAAAGTAAAATTAATTGAGACATCGGTAGTTTAAGTGTTTTTGAATATCCATATTGAATCAGGAGCCCCATATAATGCTCCATACAGTTCATGATGGGCCCCATGAGATGCTCCATATAAAATACGCCTCCCCTCCGCTGCTGATCCCTGGGTATGACTCGAGTATAAGCCGAGAGGGTTACTTTCAGCCCAAAAAAGTGGGCTGAAAATCTCGGCTTATACTCTAGTATATACGGTATATGTCAATTTAATAAGTAAGGGTCCTTAGTAATATGTACAAATATATTACTAAATTAACCCTACACAGTTCAGAAAACATCCAGGTGTCTTTTATACAGGTAACAAGTTCAAACAGGTGCAATTAATACAGGTAATGTGTGCAGGCTAGGAGGGCTTCTTAAAGAAAAAATAACATATCTATGAGAGCCAACATTCTTGCTGGTTGGTAGGCGATCAAATACTTACCGTATTTTCCGGCGTATAAGACGACTGGGCGTATAAGACGACCCCCCAACTTTACCAGTTAAAATATAAAATCTTCTTAAAAGTCGGGGGTCTTCTTATACACCCTATGTCGTCTTATAGGGCCGGTGAATATGTGCCTTTTGGGGGGGGGGGGGGGGGGAGTGATCCTGATGACGAGGGGGCGTCTCACAGGAAAGTGAGTATCCCCCATTACCTTATCGTAGCGGTGCAGCGTGGGGGTCTCAGTGCTGGGAGTGGCGGCGGCGGCGGCGGCTGCTGTGCTCTGGTGCGGCGGTTGCTGTGCTCTGGTGCGGCGGCTCCTCTTCTGTGTGGGGCCTCTGTGCTGTGCTGTGCGGTGGCGGTGGCGGCGGCATATCTTTATCCAGTTGGGGCTCCTCCGGCATCTCCTTAGCCCTGGAGGCCCCGCCGCAACTCCATGAGTGCAATGCAGCGGCCATTTTCCCGGAGGCAGCTCAATAGGTGCGATGCGGTGGCCTCCGGGAAAATGGCCGCTGCTCAGATTCAGATCTCGTCCCGAAATCTCGGGACACGAGATCTGAATCTGAGCAGCGGCCATTTTCCCGGAGGCCACCACATTGCACCGATGGAGTTGCGGCGGGGCCTCCAGGGCTAAGGAGATGCCGGAGGAGCCCCAACTGGATAAAGATACGCCGCTGCCGCCGCCACCTCACAGCACAGAGGCCCCACACAGAAGAGGAGCCGCCGCACCAGAACACAGCAGCCGCCGCCGCTCCCAGCACTGACACCCCCACGCTGCACCGCTAGGATAAGGTAATGGGGATTACTCACTTTCCTGTGAGACGCCCCCTCGTCATCAGGATCACTCCCCCTCCCCACCCACCATATACACCGGCGTACAAGTCGATTCCCGGCGTATAAGACGACCCCCGACTTTTAAGAAGATTTTCGGGGGTTAAAAAGTCGTCTTATACGCCGGAAAATACGGTATATCATGCAATAAAATGCAATTTACCAATTTAAAAATCATACAATGTGATTTTCTGTTTTTTATTTTTTTTATTTTTAGAGTCTGTCTCTCACAGTTGAAGTGTACCTATGATAAAAATTACAGACCTCTCCATTCTTTGTAGGTGGCAAAACTTGCAAAATCAGCAGTGTATCAAATACTTGTTTTCCCCACTATATATGTAAACATTTAAATTGTATTTATCGTAACATTTTTCACAATAATAAGAAAAATATAATAGAAAAAATTGTGTTTTATTCGGACTCCCATGACAGCACCACGAGAGAGGGGATCCGCCCCTTTAGGAACAGGAAACCCACAGATACAAAAGGGCGGCACCTCTCCCACGCATCAGTTGGTTTCCTGTTCCTAATGGGACGGGATCCTGCAGAATTTACAAAAGGATCCCAGGCCGACCGGCCGACTCAGGTAGCGAGGGGGTCTCCTACCTCGGCCGGTGCGGAGTTCCTGGAAGATGTCGCGATGGTCCTGGCAGGGCTGCATGTCGGCGGCATTCCAGCAGGGAGCGGTCACCAGTGGTGTCCTGTCTCCAAGGCAGCGCTAGGTGAGTATGTCCCCTGGGTCTCCTCCTTCTGGGGTGGCTGGGGTCTCTGTTTGCGGCATTGCTTGGGGGCGCCACCCGGGGGGGTGCTGCGGCTCTGTCCGGCGTCCTCGCCGCTCTGTGCGCTGATGCCGGGGTCCTGCGCATGCGCAGTGTATCCAAGATGGCGGCGCCCACCGGTATAGCGTCGCCGGCGTTCTGAGCCCCAGAGATTACCACCTGCACCAGGGGGAGGCCTGTAAAAGCAATCAGGGGAGCGCTAGGCACAGCTGCTGACCGGAGGAGGGGTTATAAAAAGAACTCCGGATCGTGATCCCTTGCTTCTGGCCTCATATTTGGTGAAGATGGAGGATGAGCACGTGCAGGTGCTGGAAGAGGTGTCCCAGAAGCCTAAAGGGAAGGATCGCGACAAAAGGAGTAGTGAGTCTGGCCACAAAAGCTCCTCCAGACAGGGGTCTGGAGCGTCAGCCAGAGAAAATCCCCCTCGTATTCCGGTACTTTTCTTTGGGCAGCGCTGGTAAGTGATCTTCGTGAAAGTTCACCCAGTGACATGATTCCCCTCATATGTTCTATTATAGGGGAAGAAATGTGCCGGGAAGGCGAAACACAGGGAATGTGGTATCTGCGGGGTTCCCCTACCTGATTCGTGCCCTAAAAAGTTATGTGGCCCCTGTATCCAGCAGACGGTGAGGTCTCAGGAAAGGGGAGGGGGTGAGAGCATTATATCTACAGGGATTAGATTGCTTTACTTACCCCCTCAGGTAGCGGAGGAATCCCTTACTATGACCACCAGCTTGAAAGAGATGATCAGAATGGAGGTCAGACAATCCTTAAAGGGTCTTTCTCAAGGAGGAAGTTCTAAATCTAAAGCTCCATTACACTCCGATTCTTCAGTAGAAGAGGATAAGGAGGAAGTTTTCTCCGGTTCAGCTGCATCGTCCTCCTCCTCGGATGAGGACACCGCCCGCTTCTGTCTGCCCCTTGAACGAGTGGATAAGCTGGTTAAAGCGGTCAGAGGAACAATGGGCATAACAGAATCGAGACCCCAACTTTCCAAGGAGGAAATCATGTTTAGTGGGTTGGAGCAGAAAAAACGCAGAGTCTTTCCGCTCAATGAGAAAATCCAGGATCTTATCATTAAAGAGTGGAAAAAACCCGAGAGAAAGGGTTCCTTACCTCCAGCGCAGAAGCGCAGATATCCATTTGATGATCCAGCGGTCACCAATTGGGAAAAAGCCCCTAAGTTGGATGCGGCAATAGCCAAAGTGGCAAAACGGGCCTCTCTCCCTTTTGAGGACATGGGGACCCTTAAAGAACCCCTTGATAGAAAAGCGGACACCTTTCTAAAGAGTACCTGGGAAATGGCGGCCGGTGCCTTAAGGCCTGCGGTGGCTTCAACCTGTACAGCCAGATCGATGATGGTCTGGCTGGAACAATTAGAGACCCAGTTGAAAGAAGGTGCATCAAGGGATTCTATTCTGACTGCCTTACCAGTGATCCAAGAAGCAGCTGCTTTCTTATCAGATGCATCCATTGACTCTGTCAAAATGGCTGCTAGAGCAGCAGGTCTCTCAAATGCAGCCAGGAGGGCTCTGTGGCTGAAATGTTGGCCAGGTGATATACAATCAAGGTCAAAACTTTGTATCATTCCATGTAAAGGGGAGTATCTATTCGGGCCCACCTTAGATGAACTCCTAGAGAAAGCAGGAGATGACAAAAAGAAATTCCCCAATCTGCTTGGGTCCTACCGTCGTCCCTTTAATAAGAGAAGGTTTGGTCGCGGAGGGAAGCGTACCTTTTCACCTTCAAGGGATCGGTCTAGGTGGGAAGACAGACGTAGACGAGGTACGGGATATATGTTCCGTCGTTCCTCAAAAGAAAGAAAGAAAGAGGACAAATGACTAGGAACCCCGGTGGGGGGTAGACTTTTACATTTCGGTTCGGAATGGTCGGAGATCACGAATAGTGTCTGGGTACAAGATACTATTTCTCGGGGTCTTACACTTGAGTTTTGCCATACCCCACGGGATAAATTTATGTTAACTCCCTTGCGCTCTAATCCCCTAGAACAATCTGCTCTAGAAGAAGAGGTGTGGTCTCTTTGTTCTAAGAAGGTTCTTACACAGGTTCCGGAGGCTGATAGAGGGAAAGGATTCTATTCTCCCTTGTTTCTTATTTAGAAACCTGATAAGTCGTATAGAACCATCATAAATCTCAGGCATCTTAATAGTTATCTGGTTAAGCATACTTTTAAGATGGAGTCCATCAGCTCAACAATAAAGATACTGTTCAAAAACTGCTTTATGGTGGTAGTCGATTTAAAGGATGCCTATTACCACGTACCTATTCATGTGGATTTCCAGCAGTTCTTGAGGGTAGCAGTATTAATGGGAGGAGTGGTTTATCATTTTCAGTATAGAGCTCTTCCTTTCGGTATAACATCAGCCCCTAGAGTATTCACAAAAATAGTGGCGGAAGTGATGGCTCACTTGCGGGAATCTAATGTCCTTATTGTCCCATACCTTGACGATTTCCTCATAGCAGGGAACTCGGTAGAACACTGTTTATCCCAACTAGAACTAACTAGGGTTAAGTTGGAACGCCTGGGCTGGATAATTAATTTTGAAAAATCTCGGTTACAGCCTCAAAACATTCAGAAGTTCCTAGGTTTATTATTAGATTCAACTACACAACAGTGTTATCTTCCGGAAAATAAATTAACTCAGATTCAGCATCAGGTATTAAAAGCAATTAATACACCCTCTATGACCCTTCGGCAAGCCATGTCCCTGCTGGGGTCCCTCACATCGTGCATTCCAGCGGTAAGGTGGGCACATTTTCATACTAGATCCCTCCAGAAAGAAATTTTGATTAAGGACAGGATCTTGAGGGGTGTATTGGAGGAAAAGATAACTTTAGAACCAGCGACTCTCGAATCCCTAAATTGGTGGCTGGATAGGGATAATTTGTCGGCAGGCGTTCCCTGGATGATAGATGTATCCCGAGTGGTAACTACGGATGCTAGCTCCTCAGGTTGGGGCGCTCACATGAATGACATTGTAGTTCAAGGCCAATGGGAACCATACTCAACATCTTCATCCAATCAGAGAGAATTATTGGCAATCGAATTGTCAATTAAAAAACTCCTCATGTATCTGCAGGGCCACCACGTCAGGATCCTCTCGGACAACCGGGTGGCAGTCTCCTATATAAATCATCAAGGAGGTACACGCTCCGAGACTCTGATGCAGATCACAGATCGTCTTCTCCGGATGGCAGAAGAGAATTTACAATCTTTGACTGCTCTACACATCACAGGAAAAGACAATATAAAAGCGGACTTTCTCAGCCGCAACGTTCTAAAGCAAGGAGAATGGTCTCTAAATGGAGACATCTTCAAGCAGATTGTCCGCTTATGGGGTCGACCAGTGGTGGACCTATTTGCCACGAAACAAAACAAAAAAGTAAAAAACTTTTGTTCCCTAAATCCCAGGGAAAATCCACTGGCAGTGGACGCATTCCTCATAAAATGGGATTTTTCTCTGGCCTACGCCTTCCCACCACTGAACCTGTTACCTCTAGTGGTGAGGAAAATCAGAGAAGATCGTGCGAGACTTATTCTGATTGCACCCTTCTGGCCCAGGAGAACTTGGTTTTCATGGCTCAGGACGATGTCAGTGGGCGATCCCTGGGTGCTTTCAGACATCCCAAATTTACTCTCCCAGGGGCCGATACTCCATCCACAAGTGAAGGGACTTCATTTGACGGCTTGGAGTTTGAGCGGTCATTGTTAGAGAATAAAGGCTTCTCTCCTAAATTAGTTGATACCCTTTTAAAAAGTAGAAAGCCAATAACAACAAGAATCTACTCCAGAACCTGGAGAAAGTTTCTAACTTCCTCAGAATTTAACATTAAGGATGGGGTACCAATACGTCAAATATTGGAATTTTTGCAAAGGGGGTTAGAGTTAAAACTCTCCACAAGCACATTAAGAGTACAAGTTTCAGCACTTGGGGCCCTGTTCTCATGTAATATTGCGGGCAACTACTGGGTGTCAAGATTTATGAAGGCGGTCGGGAGAATTAGACCGTTATATAGAAACAAAATGGTTCCATGGGATTTAAATCTTGTCCTTTCTTCTTTGACAAAGCCCCCTTTTGAGCCGTTGAATGAAGCCTCAGTCAGGATGTTGTCTCTCAAAACAGCTTTCCTAATAGCTATAACATCAGCTCGCAGAATAGGAGACATCCAGGCGCTCTCTAGACTTCCCCCGTATACAGAATTTCTCCAGGATAGAGTTATCCTTAGACCGGACCCAGCCTACTTACCAAAGGTAGTGTCCCAGTTTCACAGATCGCAGGAGATAGTTTTACCTTCATTTATCCCTAATCCTTCTAACCCTAAAGAAAGGGAGCTCCATACCTTAGATGTCAGGAGATGCCTTCTTCAATATATCTCGGTCACTAATGATTGGAAGAAGGATAATGCACTATTCCTGTCCTTCCAAGGTCCAAGGAAAGGGGCTAGAGCATCAAAATACATACTTGCTAAATGGATTAGGGAGGCTATCTCTCTTGCTTACACGACAGGTGGGGGTCCAGCTCCGCAGAATCTGAGGGCACATTCCACCCGAGCCATGGCGTCATCCTGGGCAGAGAGGTCTGGAGTGTCGGTCGACCAGATATGTAAGGTGGCCACATGGTCATCCCCTTCCACCTTTTTTAAACACTATAGGTTGGACTTGGGGTTCTCCTCAGATCTCACCTTCGGGTTAAGGGTGCTACAGGCTGTGGTCCCTCCCTAAAAATGGCTTACATCTCTGTAAATCTCTCGTGGTGCTGTCATGGGAGTCCGAATAAAGCATTAAGCTACTTACGGGTAGCGGCATTTTTCGGAGGCCCATGACAGCACCCTTAGTTCCCTCCCTTTTCACATGGGGTTGCACATCCTGGGTTTGTAAACAACTAAATAATTTAAAGAAGAAATGTTATCTTCTCACGTGTGTTACTTTATTAAAGTCATTGTGTTCAATTGTATGCAATATTGTGTTTGCTTGTCATTAACTGCGGTAGTCCTCTCAGGCTCTGTAATCCAACTGATGCGTGGGAGAGGTGCCGCCCTTTTGTATCTGTGGGTTTCCTGTTCCTAAAGGGGCGGATCCCCTCTCTCGTGGTGCTGTCATGGGCCTCCGAAAAATGCCGCTACCCGTAAGTAGCTTAATGCTATTCTGATTTTTTTTTTTTATGTGTACAATTACTGAAATAGTTACTTTTAAAATGATAGCAAACAAAGCTTTGGTTGAAGGATATGTGGTAGAAAATGACATTTAAAATTTCTAGAACGATTCCAAGAAAAATTGTGGCATAGTCCTTCATATCACATTGTTTTTATGAGACAATAGCAGACTTTCAATATGATGCGATGTTCCAGTTTATTGAGTGACCACAAGGCTGTAGATCAGTCTTAGGGCTCAATGTGCCACTGTACAGGCTTAGAGTTCATGCATCTAATGTGCGGTTTGAGGTTAAAAATCACACCAAGGTAAAATATGTTCTAGATCCAGTCTTACATACTCACTTTGTACAGCTTCTATAGCTTTTTTTTTCTTCCAGTTGCCTACATTCCCCAGTTAGGGCTCCCGTTGTTGTATTTGACAGTCAATATGCAAAAAGACAGTGCTGTATAAAATTAACAACTAAATTAACAACTGAGTGACCGGCTGAATGGGACACATTCAGCTTCTGCAATAAGGAACAATGAAGGTATATAGAGATATCATAAAGCTGCTCCAATTCTGTCTTCTCCCATTGGCCAGTGTCAGAGAGAAGAAAGTTCATACCCAGTTCACATTGGGTACTGGGACCACCCATTTGTCAATTTATGTATTCCTTTTCATACTGTGTTGCCTACTTGAATCTTAAAGTACAGATTTCAGCGATGTGTCACTGTGTGCTCTTGTTTACTTACAATGAAGTTTTTGTCACTAGGACATTATCATTGTCTAGACTACATGGCACGTGCTTGCTAGGAAGGCTCCGCCACCTCCTCTGATAAGCAGCTCACTGTTTATAGAATATGTACATAGAGAGACTAGTGTGGGTGGGGTTAGCTGTGGTGTGGGCGGGGTCAGCTGTAATGTGGGCGGGGTTAGATTTATCAGCTCTGCTTTAGGCTGCCATCACACTAGCAGTATTTGGACAGTATTTTACATCAGTATTTGTAAGCCAAAACCAGGAATGGGTGATAAATCCAGAAGTGGTGCATATGTTTCTGTTATACTTTTCCTCTAATTGTTCCACTCCTGATTTTGGCTTACAAATACTGATGTAAAATACTGACCAAATACTGATAGTGTGATGGCAGCCTTATGCTGCACCTAAAAACTTTGATTGTGTCACAACTGCTGCACCGAGTAAACTAAATGATGCATTGCTGGAATCTGGATCTCTTTTCCTACATTATTCTGCTCTTGAATGAGTTAGCAAAAACCTGCTGACGTATTTCATTTAACCCCTTCATGACCGTGGGATTTTCCGTTTTTCCGTGTTTGTTTTTCACTCCCCTCCTTCCCAGAGCCATAACTTTTTTATTTTTCCATCAATTTGGCCATGTGAGGGCTTATTTTTTGCGGGACAAGTTGTACTTTTGAACGACATCATTGGTTTTACCATGTCGTGTACTAGAAAACGGGAAAAAAATTCCAAGTGCGGTGAAATTGCAAAAAAAGTGCAATCCCACACTTGTTTTTTGCTTGGCTTTTTTGCTAGGTTCACTAAATGCTAAAACTGACCTGCCATTATGATTCTCCATCATTACGAGTTCATAGACACCTAACATGACTAGGTTATTTTTTACCTAAGTGGTGAAAAAAAATTCCAAACTTTGCTAAAAAAAAAAAAAAAAAAAAAAAAAATGCGCCATTTTCCGATACTCGTAGCGTCTCCATTTTTCATGATCTGGGGTCGTTTGAGGGCTTATTTTTTGCGTGCTGAGCTGGCATTTTTAATTATTCCAATTCGGTGCAGATACGTTCTTTTGATCGCCCGTTATTGTATTTTAATGCAATGTCGCGGCGACCAAAAAAACGTAAATCTGGCGTTTCGATTTTTTTTTCTCGTTATGCCGTTTAGCGATCAGGTTAATGCTTTTTTTTATTGATAGATCGGGCGATTCTGAACGTGGCGATATCAAATATGTGTAGATTTGATTTTTTTTTATTGATTTATTTTGATTGGGGCGAAAGGGGGGTGATTTAAACTTTTATATTTTTTTTATTTTTTTCACATTTTTTTTTTTACTTTTTTTTAAACTTTTGCCATGCTTCAATAGCCTCCATGGGAGGCTAGAAGCAGGCACAGCACGATCGCCTCTGCTACATAGCAGCGATCTGCTGTTCGCTGCTATGTAGTAGAAAATCAGGTGTGCTGTGAGCGCCGACCACAGGGTGGCGCTCACAGCTACCGGCGATCAGTAGCCATAGAGGTCTCAAGGACCTCTATGGTTACTGTCCTGACACATCGCCGACCCCCGATCATGTGACGGGGGTCGGCGATGACGTAATTTCCGGCCGCCCGGCCGTATGCGGTAGTTAAATGCCGCTGTCTGCGTTTGACAGCGGCATTTAACTAGTTAATAGCGGCGGGTGAATCGCGATTTCACCCGCCGCTATTGCGGGCACATGTCAGCTGTTCAAAACAGCTGACATGTCCCGGCTTTGATGCGGGCTCACCACGGAGCCCTGCATCAAAGCAGGGGAGCTGACATCGGACGTACTATACCGTCCGATTTCAGTAAGGGGTTAATAGAACTTTGCTTTTTATAAACTAGAGTAAAAAGTTGTATTAATATGTATTTTATTGAATTAAATTCTTCCTAGGAATTTTATCATGAAATTCACATACCTCATGATCCAATATGTGATCTATTTTTGCTATTCCATTATTTTGAGCTTGCTGTAGTGCTACGTCTCCAAAGTGCATGTGTAAGTAGAGTGTTTGCATGCACAGAATAGAACAAATGTTTAAGCATTTATTTACATAATGAAGGACATGGGACTGGATGGTAATAACACTGCCTGGAAAGCAGATGCAAGGATTTGTGGAAAATTTAGTTTGGCGCCCACTGCTAAAGCTCCAACACACCTTTGACTGGAAGTGGCAGAAGACATGAAGTAGCAAGTTAAAAAAGGGAAAAGACGTTTATGTGAGTAAAACATCTTGATTAGACCTACTATATAATTAGGTTTACTGATTTAAAATGTAGTGATATGTTTTATACATTGTTCCTATACATGATATAATCATCAACTTAGAGAAATATGGAAAATGAGTTATAAAATAATGGTGATGACGACACTGTGTATTAGCTCTAGGAGTTTGCATGACAAAATATCTCCAAATCTGTTTTGAGGCCTGAAGTGCGTAGGACAATTGTCCTGGCATAGGGAGCCTGTTTCCAGCTGTTAACGCGTGCACCAAGCTGACCTCTTCAGTCTACACGCCAACCTAGATTAGAGTCCTCTCAAGTGTTCCTTGTTAACCTAGCGTCACTTCCCTATGGTAAGCCAGTATTTTACATCTTCCCTGGCTTCTTGGATGAATGTTATGCAAGCAATTTCATTCTTCTGTGGAAAGATGGATTTTAATTGCAGTTGTGCCCTTTGTATAATAAAAATGTAAAACAAAAGTGGTTTCTTTTCACAATAAAATGTAACAGGTTTGCCTAAGAGTTCAAATTCAGGGATATTGAAGAAAACATAGTCTGATCGACCCTTACCACAAATTAATTAAATTTCCTGTAGAAAACTAAATGTAGTCTGTGAGTAAGATTAATAACAGGATAGCCATGACACTACTGTTATATGGTGCACAAGTAGGGTCCATTCCCATCCATAAATATAACAAAAAAAACTTGGCACTCTAAATGATAACTTTAAATATTTGAATTGGCTATCCAAAGTGGCCTGACTGTGACTGTGGCCCGATTCTAATGCATCGGGTATTCTAGAATATGCATGTCCCCGTAGTATATGGACAATGATGATTGCAGAATTCGCGGCAGACTGTGCCCATTGCTGATTGGTCGAGGCAACCTTTATGACATCATCGTCGCCATGGCAACCACTATGACATCTACGTCGATACTGTGCCCATCGCTGATTGGTCGAGGTGAATTCGCGGCAGACTGTGCCCGTCGCTGATTGGTCGAGGCAACCTTTATGACATCATCGTCGCCATGCTGTGCCCGTCGCTGATTGGTCGAGGCCTGGCGGCCTCGACCAATCAGAGACGCGGGATTTCCAGGACAGACAGACAGACAGACAGACAGACAGACAGACAGACAGACGGAAAAACCCTTAGACAATTATATATATAGATACGTATATACACTAGATGGTAGCCCGATTCTAACGCATCGGGTATTCTAGAATATGTATGTAGTTTATTTATGAAGATTTTAGAATAATACATTGAATACACAGGATTCGGCCGGCCGCAACAAATTCACGAAATATACCGCGCCAATTCGCGGCGGGACCTCGCCTGTCGCTGATTGTTCGCGGCCGGCCATGTAGTATATAACAGCCCACGTAGTAAATAGCACAGCCACATAGTATATAGCACAGCCACGTAGTATATAGCACAGCCATGTAGTATATAGCACAGCCCACGGAGTGTATAACAGCCCACATAGCATATAACACAGCCCACGCACGCAGTATATAACACAGCCCATGTAGTGTATAACACAGCCCATGTAGTGTATAACACAGCCCACGTAGTGTATAACACAGCCCATGTAGTATATAACACAGCCCACGGAGTATATAGCACAGCCACGTAGTATATAGCACAGCCCACGGAGTGTATAACAGCCCATATAGCGTATAACACAGCCACATAGTTTATAACAGCCCACGTAGCATATAACACAGCTCATCTAGTATATAACAGCCCACGCACGCAGTATATAACACAGCCCACATAGTGTATAACACAGCCCACGTGTATAACAGCCCACGTGTATAACACAGCCCACATGTATAACACAGCCCACATGTATAACACAGCCCACGTAGTGTATAACACAGGCCACGTAGTGTATAACAGGCCACGTAGTACACTGCACAGCCCACATAGTATATTGCACAGCCCACGCAGTATATTGCACAGCCCACATAGTTGATTGCACAGCCCACGTAGTATATTGCACAGCCCACGTAGTATATAGCACAGCCCACGGAGTGTATAACAGCCCACATAGCATATAACACAGCCCACGCACGCAGTATATAACACAGCCCATGTAGTGTATAACACAGCCCATGTAGTGTATAACACAGCCCACGTAGTGTATAACACAGCCCACGTAGTGTATAACACAGCCCACGTGGTATATAACACAGCCCACGGAGTATATAGCACAGCCACGTAGTACATAGCACAGCCCACGGAGTGTATAACAGCCCACATAGCGTATAACACAGCCACATAGTTTATAACAGCCCACGTAGCATATAACACAGCTCATCTAGTATATAACAGCCCACGCACGCAGTATATAACACAGCCCACATAGTGTATAACACAGCCCACGTGTATAACAGCCCACGTGTATAACACAGCCCACATGTATAACACAGCCCACGTAGTGTATAACACAGGCCACGTAGTGTATAACAGGCCACGTAGTATATTGCACAGCCCACATAGTATATTGCACAGCCCACGCAGTATATTGCACAGCCCACATAGTTGATTGCACAGCCCACGTAGTATATTGCACAGCCCACGTAGTATATAGCACAGCCCACGGAGTGTATAACAGCCCACATAGCATATAACACAGCCCACGCACGCAGTATATAACACAGCCCATGTAGTGTATAACACAGCCCATGTAGTGTATAACACAGCCCACGTAGTGTATAACACAGCCCACGTAGTGTATAACACAGCCCACGTGGTATATAACACAGCCCACGGAGTATATAGCACAGCCACGTAGTACATAGCACAGCCCACGGAGTGTATAACAGCCCACATAGCGTATAACACAGCCACATAGTTTATAACAGCCCACGTAGCATATAACACAGCTCATGTAGTATATAACAGCCCACGCACGCAGTATATAACACAGCCCACATAGTGTATAACACAGCCCACGTGCATAACACAGGCTACGTAGTGTATAACACAGCCCACGAGTATAACACAGGCCACGTAGTGTATAACACAGGCCACGTAGTGTATAACACAGGCCACGTAGTACACTGCACAGCCCACGTAGTATATTTTACAGCCCACGTAGTATATTGCACAGCCCACATAGTTGATTGCACAGCCCACGTAGTATATTGCACAGCCCACGTAGTATATTGCACAGCCCACGTAGTATATTGCACAGCCCACACAGTATATTGCACAGCCCATGTTGTATTTTGCACAGCCCACGTAGTATATTGCACAGCCCACGCAGTATATAGCAATGTGGGCATCATATCCCTGTTAAAAAAAGAATTAATAATAGTTATATACTCACCTTCCGTTGGCCCCGGATCCAGGCGAAGCGTTTACCGATGCTCCTCGCGCGCTCTGTCCCAAGAGTGCATTGCGGTCTCGCGAGACCGCAATGCATGGAGCGGTCAACAGGGCGTCGCGAGGAGCGGGAAAGGCCGGTTCTGGATCCGAGGGGCCGACGGACAGTGAGTATATAACGATTTTTAATTTTTTTTATTATTTTTAACATTAGATCTTTTTACTATTGATGCCGCATAGGCAGCATCAATAGTAAAAAGTTGGTCACACAGGGTTAATAGCAGCGGTAATGGAGTGTGTTACCCATGGCATAATGCGGTCCGTTACCGCTGCCATTAACCCTGTGTGAGCACTAAGTGGAGGGGAGTATGGAGCAGGCACTGACTGCGGGGAGTAAGGAGCGGCCATTTTGCCGCCGGACTGTGCCCGTCGCTGATTGGTCGTGGCCGTTTTGCCGTGACCAATCAGCGACTTGGATTTCCATGACAGACAGAGGCCGCGACCAATGAATATCCGTGACAGACAGACAGACAGACGGAAGTGACCCTTAGACAATTAAATAGTAGATATATATATTGGTTTCTACACAAAGCTATTGAGGAAGCAATTTTGTGTGTCGTGTATATATATATATATATATATATATATATATATATATATATACATACACACACTAGATGGTGGCCCGATTCTAACGTATCAGTTATTCTAGAATATGTAGGTAGTTTATAGCACAGGCTACGGACTATATTGCACAGTGACGTAGTATATAACACAACCGACGTAGTATATAACAGAGCTACGTAGTATGTAACACAGCGTACGTAGTATATAGCAGAGCTACGTAGTATATAACACAGGCACGTATTATATAACATAGCCACGTAGTGTATTGCACAGCTACGTAGTGTATTGCACAGGCATGTAGTATATTGTTCAGCCACGTAGTATATAACAGAGCCACGTAGTATATAACATAGCCACGTAGTATATTGTAAAGCCATGTAGTATATTGCACAGCAACGTAGTATATAACACAGTCACGTAGTGTATTGCACAGTCAATGTTGTATATAACAGAACCGACACAGCCACATAGTATATTGCACAGCTACGTAGTATATAACACAAAGCACGTAGTATATTGCACAGCCACGTAGTATATTGGACAGTCACAATGTATATTGCTCAGCTACATAGTTTATAACATATAGATGTAGTATATAGCAGCCCACGCAGTATATAACACAGCCCACGGAGTATATAGCACAGCCACGTAGTACATAGCACAGCCCACGGAGTGTATAACAGCCCACATAGCGTATAACACAGCCACATAGTTTATAACAGCCCACGTAGCATATAACACAGCTCATGTAGTATATAACAGCCCACGCACGCAGTATATAACACAGCCCACATAGTGTATAACACAGCCCACGTGCATAACACAGGCTACGTAGTGTATAACACAGCCCACGAGTATAACACAGGCCACGTAGTGTATAACACAGGCCACGTAGTGTATAACACAGGCCACGTAGTGTATAACACAGGCCATGTAGTGTATAACACAGGCCACGTAGTACACTGCACAGCCCACGTAGTATATTTTACAGCCCACGTAGTATATTGCACAGCCCACATAGTTGATTGCACAGCCCACGTAGTATATTGCACAGCCCACGTAGTATATTGCACAGCCCACGTAGTATATTGCACAGCCCACGTAGTATATTGCACAGCCCACACAGTATATTGCACAGCCCATGTTGTATTTTGCACAGCCCACGTAGTATATTGCACAGCCCACGCAGTATATAGCAATGTGGGCATCATATCCCTGTTAAAAAAAGAATTAATAATAGTTATATACTCACCTTCCGTTGGCCCCGGATCCAGGCGAAGCGTTTACCGATGCTCCTCGCGCGCTCTGTCCCAAGAGTGCATTGCGGTCTCGCGAGACCGCAATGCATGGAGCGGTCAACAGGGCGTCGCGAGGAGCGGGAAAGGCCGGTTCTGGATCCGAGGGGCCGACGGACAGTGAGTATATAACGATTTTTAATTTTTTTTATTATTTTTAACATTAGATCTTTTTACTATTGATGCCGCATAGGCAGCATCAATAGTAAAAAGTTGGTCACACAGGGTTAATAGCAGCGGTAACGGAGTGTGTTACCCATGGCATAATGTGGTCCGTTACCGCTGCCATTAACCCTGTGTGAGCACTAAGTGGAGGGGAGTATGGAGCAGGCACTGACTGCGGGGAGTAAGGAGCGGCCATTTTGCCGCCGGACTGTGCCCGTCGCTGATTGGTCGTGGCCGTTTTGCCGTGACCAATCAGCGACTTGGATTTCCATGACAGACAGAGGCCGCGACCAATGAATATCCGTGACAGACAGACAGACAGACGGAAGTGACCCTTAGACAATTAAATAGTAGATATATATATTGGTTTCTACACAAAGCTATTGAGGAAGCAATTTTGTGTGTCGTATATATATATATATATATATATATATATATATATATATATATATACATACACTAGATGGTGGCCCGATTCTAACGTATCAGTTATTCTAGAATATGTAGGTAGTTTATAGCACAGGCTACGGACTATATTGCACAGTGACGTAGTATATAACACAACCGACGTAGTATATAACAGAGCTACGTAGTATGTAACACAGCGTACGTAGTATATAGCAGAGCTACGTAGTATATAACACAGGCACGTATTATATAACATAGCCACGTAGTGTATTGCACAGCTACGTAGTGTATTGCACAGGCATGTAGTATATTGTTCAGCCACGTAGTATATAACAGAGCCACGTAGTATATAACATAGCCACGTAGTATATTGTAAAGCCATGTAGTATATTGCACAGCAACGTAGTATATAACACAGTCACGTAGTGTATTGCACAGTCAATGTTGTATATAACAGAACCGACACAGCCACATAGTATATTGCACAGCTACGTAGTATATAACACAAAGCACGTAGTATATTGCACAGCCACGTAGTATATTGGACAGTCACAATGTATATTGCTCAGCTACATAGTTTATAACATAGAGATGTAGTATATAGCAGCCCACGCAGTATGTAACACAGCCCACGTAGTATATAGCAATGTGGGCACTATATGCGTGGTTAAAAAAGACTTAAAATAAAAAATAAACATATACTCACCTTCCGAAGGCCCCTTGAAGTCCTGGCGCCTGTGTGCGGTGCACGCGGCAGCTTCCGGTCCCAGGGTTGGAATGAGCGCAGGACCTGTGATGACGTCGCGGTCACATGACCATGTCGTCATGGCAGGTCCTTCTCGCATAGCATCCTTGGCACCGGAACCTGCCGCTTGCACTGCCGAGGACAGCGCGCAACGTCGGAAGGTGAGAATAACATTTTTTTATTATTATTATTTGTAACATTAGATCTTTTTACTATTGATGTTGCATACACGCCACGTAGTATATTGCACAGCCACGCAGTATATTGCACAGCCACGTAGTATATAGCACAGTCACGCAGTATATAACAGCCCACGTAGTGTATTGCACAGCCACATAGTATATTGCACAGGCCACGTAGTATATTGCAATGTGGGCATCATATACCTGTTAAAAAAATAAAATAAAAAATAGTTATATACTCACCCTCCGTTGGCCCCCTGATCCAAGCGAGGCGTTTACTGATGCTCCTCGCGCGCTCCGGTCCCAAGAGTGCATTGCGGTGTCGCGAGATGATGACGTGATGCACGGAGGAGGAGGTGTGATGGTGCTTTGCTGGTGACACTGTTGGGGATTTATTCAAAATTGAAGGCATACTGAACCAGCATGGCTACCACAGCATCTTGCAGTGGCATGCTATTCCATCCGGTTTGCGTTTAGTTGGACCATCATTTATTTTTCAACAGGACAATGACCCCAAACACACCTCCAGGCTGTGTAAGGGCTATTTGATCAAGAAGGAGAGCGATGGGGTGCTACGCCAGATGACCTGGCCTCCACAGTCACCAGACCTTAACCCAATCGAGATGGTTTGGAGTGAGCTGGAAAGGCAAAAGGGCCAACAAGTGCTAAACATCTCTGGGAACTCCTTCAAGATTGTTGGAAGACCATTCCCGGTGATTACCATTTGAAGCTCATCAAGAGAATGCCAAGAGTGTGCAAAGCAGTCATCAAAGCAAAAGGTGGCTACTTTGAAGAACCTAGAATATAAGACATAATTTGTTATTTCACATTTTTTTGTTAAGTATATAATTCCACATGTGTTAATTCATAGTTTTGATGCCTTCAGTGTGAATGTACAATTTTCATAGTCATGAAAATACAGAAAAATCTTTAAATGAGGTGTGTCCAAACTTTTGGTCTGTACTGTATATATGTGTGTGTGTGTGTGTGTGTGTGTGTGTGTGTGTGTGTGTGTGTGTGTGTGTGTGTGTGTGTGTGTGTGTGTGTGTGCAATTATATCTGTTCAGTATCTCGGGAGCACCTTGTTAACAGGCCTGATGAGTTTTTGTGTATTTGTCTAAATTTTTTACATCTGCTTATCCTGCTATTTTGCATAGTTGCAAACTGTCCCAGAGTTCTTTGGATGATTGGGATGAAAAAAAGGGGGTGTATGTGGGCTATTCCCAAAAGGGGGTTTGGGTTCATATATATTACCAGTTTAGAGGATACTCTAAAAATTAACTTTTATTTGTACCCATTAACACATAATAAATCATAATATCTAGCAAAGTAGCAATGATCCAAAAAAAATCCTTGAAGTGTCAGGATATAGTTAGTCACATAATGCTCTCTCCATCAATGCAAGAAGGTAACGATGCATTTTATATTAATTAATTCCTGACCAAGGATGATAGGACTTAACCCCTTAATGACTGCCGATACGCCTTTTAACGGCGGCAGTTAATGGCACTTAAACCACAGCGCCGTTATTTAACGGTGCTGTGGAAAAAGTGAATAGCGCCCCCCAGAGTCGGATTTTCTCTGGGGTCTCGGTTACCGGGGGTAGCCAAGACCCCAGAGAACATGATTTGAGGTTTTTTTTTACCGACCCACGGGTTGCGATCGCCGGTAATTAACCGTTTACCAGCGGTCGCAAAAAAAACGTGATTTCCCATTTAATTTCTCTGTCCTCCGAAGTGATCGCACATCAGAGGAAAGAGAAATGGGGTCCCCAATCGCCCCCCGATACTCACCTGTCTCCCCCAGTGCTCCTCGTGGCTCCCAATGGGCGCCGCCATCTTGTTCCGACCAAAAAATGGCGGGCGCATGCGCAGTGCACCCGCCTACCGGCACCCGGAAGATCTTTGGGGTCTCGGCTGCCGGAGGAAGCCGAGACCTCAAAGAACATGATCGGGGTCGGTTTTTACCGACCCCTGTTTTGCGATCGCCGGTAATGAACTGTTTACAGGCGACCACAAAAAAAAAAAGCAATGTGTAATTCTCTGTCCTCTGATGTGATCGCACATCAGAGGACAGAGAAATAGGGAGATTCGGGGACCCTGTTATACTTACCGGTGTCCATGGGTCCTCCTGTGTCCTCCTGGCTGCCGGCTTCTTCTTCTGGTAAGAAAATGGCGGGCGCATGCGCAGTGCACCCACCATGATCTGCCGGCCGGCAGCTAGAGGAGTTGGGGCTAAAATTAGGGTTAGGGTTAGAGTTAGGGTTGGGGCTAAAGTTAGGGTTAGGGTTGGGGCTAAATTTAGGGTTGGGGCTAAATTTAGGGTTGGGGTTGGGGCTAAATTTAGGGTTAGGGTTAGGGTTGGGGCTAAATTTGGGGTTAGGGTTGGGGCTAAAGTAAGGGTTAGGGTTGGGGCTAAAAATAGGGCTAGGGTTAGGGTTGGGGCTAAATTTAGGGTTAGGGTTGGGGCTAAAGTTAGGTTTGGGGCTAAAGTTAGGACTAGGGTTGCGCCTAAAGTTAGGGTTAGAGTTGGGATTAGGGTTAGGGTTTGGATTAGGGTTGGCATTAGAGTTACGTTTGGAATTAGGGTTAGGGGTGTATTGGGATTAGGGTTAGGTTTGAGGTTAGGGTTGAGATTAGGATTAGGGTTGTGTTGGATTTAGGGTTCTGATTAGGGTTATGGTTGTTTTGGGGTTAAGGTTGTGATTATCGTTAGGGTTGTGATTAGGATTATGGATCGGGTTGGGATTAGGGTTAGGGGTGTGTTGGCGTTAGGGTTGGAGTTAGAATTGGGGGGTTTCCACTGTTTAGGTACATCAGGGGGTCTCTAAACGCCACAGCCAATTTTGCGCTCAAAAAGTCAAATGGTGCTCCCTTCCTTCTGAGCTTTGCCGTGCGCCCAAACAGTGGTTTACCCCCACACATGGGGTATCAGTGTACTCAGGACAAATTGGACAAAACTTTTGGGGTCCAATTTCTCTTGTTACCCTTGTGAAAATAAAAACTTGGGGGCTAAAAAATCTTTTTTGTGGAAAGTTTTTTATTTTATTTTCATGACTCTGAATTATAAACTTCTGTGAAGCACTTGGGCATTCAAAGTTCTCGCCACACATCTAGATAAGTTCCATGGGGGATCTAGTTTCCAAAATGGGGTCACTTGTGGGGGGTTTCTACTGTTTAGGTACATCAGGGGCTCTGCAAACGCAACATAACGCCCGCAGACCATTCTATCAAAGTCTGCATTCCAAAACGGCTCTCCTTCCCTTCCAAGCTCTGCCATGCGCCCAAACAGTGGTTTTCCCCCACATATGGGGTATCAGCCTACTCAGCATAAATTGCACAATAAATTTTGGGGTCCAATTTCTCCTGTTACCCTTGTGAAAATAAAAATTTGGGGGTGAAAAGATAATTTTTGTGGAAAAAATATGATTTTTTTTTTATTTTCATGGCTCTACATTATAAGCTTCTTTGAAGCAGTTGGGGGTTCATAGTGCTCACCACACATCTAGATAAGCTCTTTGGGGGTCTAGTTTCCAAAATGGGGTCACTTGTGGGGGGATTCTACTGTTTAGGTATATCAGGAGCTCTGCAAATGCAACATGACGCCCGCAGACCATCCCATCAAAGTCTGCATTCCAAGCGGCGCTCCTTCCCTACCGAGCCCCGATGGGTGCCCAAGCAGTGCCCCCCCCACATATGGGGTATCAGCGTACCCAGGACAAACTGGTCAACAGATTTTGGGGTCCAATGTCTCCTGTTACCCTTGAAAAAATTGCAGGCTAAAAAATCATTTTTGAGGGAAAAAAAAGGATTTTTTATTTTCACGGCTCTACGTTATAGATTTCTGTGAAGCACTTGGGGGTTTAAAGTGCTCACCACACATCTAGATAAGTTCCTTAAGGGGTCTAGTTTCCAAAATGGTGTCACTTATGGGCAGTTTCCACTGGTTAGGCACATCAGGGGCTCTCCAAACGTGACATGGTGTCCGATCTCAATTCCAGCCAATTCTACATTGAAAAAGTAAAACGGCACTCCTTCACTTCCAAGCTCTGCGGTGTGCCCAAACAGTGGTTTACCCCCACATATGGGATATCGACGTACTCAGGAGAAATTGCACAACAAGTTTTGTGGTCTAATTTCTCCTGTTACCTTTTTGAAAATAAGAATTTATGGGCGAAAAGATCATTTTTGTGTAAACAAATGCGATTTTTTTTTTTCATTTTCACGGCTCTACTTTACAAACTTCTGTGAAGCACTTGGGGGCTCAAAGTGCTCACCACACATCTAGATAAGTTCCTTAAGAGGTCTAGTTTCCAAAATGTTGTCACTTGTGGGGGGTTTCCACTGTTTAGGCACATCAGGGGCTCTCCAAACGCGACATGGCGTCCGATCTCAATTCCAGCCAATTCTGCATTGAAAAAGTCAAACGGCGCTCCTTCTCTTCCAAGCTCTGCAGTGTGCCCAAACAGTGGTTTACCCCCACATATGGGGTATCGGCGTATTCAGGAGAAATTGCACAACAACATTTATGGTTACATTTCTGTTTTTACACTTGTGAAAATAAAAAAAAATGGTTCTGAAGTAAAATGTTTGCAAAAAAAAGTTAAACGTTCATTTTTTCCTTCCACATTGTTTCAGTTCCTGTGGAGCACGTAAAGGGTTAGTAAACTTCTTGAATGTGGTTTTGAGCACCTTGAGGGGTGCAGTTTTTAGAATGGTGTCACACTTGGTTATTTTCTATCATATAGACCCCTCAAAATGACTTCAAATGTGATGTGGTCCCTAAAAAAATGGTGTTGTAAAAATGAGAAATTGCTGGTCAACTTTTAACCCTTATAACTCCCTAACAAAAAAATTTTGTTTCCAAAATTGTGCTGATGTAAAGTAGACATGTGGGAAATGTTATTTATTAACTATTTTTGTGACGTATCTCTCTGATTTAAGGGAATAAAAATACAAATTTTGAAAATTGCAAAATGTTAAAAATTTACGCCATATTTCCATTTTTTTTTCATAAATAATCGCAATATCGAAGAAATGTTACCACTAACATGAAGTACAATATGTCACCAAAAAAACTATCTCAGAATCAGCAGGATCTGTTAAAGCGTTCCAGAGTTATAACCTCATAAAGTGACAGTGGTCAGAATTGTAAAAATTGTCTCTTTCATTAAGTACCAAATTGGCTCTGTCACTAAGGGGTTAAACCACAATTGAAGTGGTTGAAGAGTAAACACATAATTCAATAGATACCATACCAAGAGAAGTGAGGGCCCTGCTCGCAAGCTTACAATCTGAATATATCAGCAATACAGTCATGGCTAAAATTGCACACTGTGGACAAAGGAACATCAGAATCTTTGGAGATTGACTTGTAACCTTAAGATTGTTGATATTGTTCAACATTTGTTTCTCAAGTCCTAGAACAGTTCTCTTCTCTTTCTGTTCTCCTTACTTAATGTGGCACACAAAGACAGACAATGCAAAGATTGAGTCAACTTCTCCAATTTTTTAATCTGGTTTCAGGTGTGATTTTCATATTGTCCACACCTGTTACTTGCCGCAGATGAGTTAGAACGAGCATCACTTGCTTGAAGCAAAGTTCTTTACCTGCAATTTTGGATAGGTGTCAACAATTTAGTCCAGCCCAATTTGGTAGTTTTGTGTGAAATTATAGTGATAAAAAAAAGAAAACAAATATTCCGCTCACCTATCAGGTGATAGATGAGCACGAGCAGAGCCAGAGCAACTGCAGCATGAACATCGAAAAGCAGGGAAGGTTCAGCGAGGAAGCAAGTATGTAATTAAAACATAGCTTTTATTTTAGTCATATAAAAGTGCTCCACAAAGGACTGACTGGCCATATGGTAGTGCAGAGAAGAAGGTCTCAGACACTGCCTCAAGTGGGGCCAGGGCCTTATTTTTCAGGCATATTTGTGATAAGGAGCAGTGAATCCCAGAAGAGCCCATGCAAGATTTGCCATCTGCTGGCCAGGTGAAATCAAACGGAACCAAATGGAGCTGGAAGACTTCAGGTGTTGGACCTGATCAGGTGACCCACGGGAAGGACTTCCTGGATATAAAAACCCTGCGTGCCAGGCCGCAGGCAGATTTGGCGCCAGAAAGGAGAGCGGAGCAACTTAACTGGCCTCAGCAGAAAGCCTACGACAGCAAGGAGTCAGCCATCGCCTGACAAGGCCCGAATTCCGCACAGGAGAACTCCTGAGTTACGCCTGCGCTTGTCAGGACCAGGACACATGCCGAACGCCAATAAAGCTCAAGAGACCAGACATCGCCTGTCAGGAGCCAAGGCCTGATCTACTTCTGACAGTTCCTGAGAGACTTCTGTCGACGGTCAAGCCGAG
Source organism: Ranitomeya variabilis (assembly GCF_051348905.1). NCBI lineage: Eukaryota > Metazoa > Chordata > Amphibia > Anura > Dendrobatidae > Ranitomeya > Ranitomeya variabilis. Next base: position 426,297,278 of record NC_135236.1, read on the forward strand.
AACATCCGTAAGGAGACTACAATAGGTGGGACGCGCCTTCGACTGCCTAAGGACAGTGCATCTGAGCAGGGCCGTCACTTCCAGCTATCCTCTAAGGTACCTTGGTCAGCCAGGATTAGGGCTTCAGACCAGGAGGGGGCCTGTTTTTGCGTTGGAGGCTTTGATAGACTGGGCTGGGCGCACCACCGTTGTGAACAGAACATTGCCGTTAGATAAAGACTTCCTTTGCTTTTCCAAGTTTATTGTTATCTTTGTTTGCTTGCTAATCTGCCTAGTTACCAACACTAATTGTTTAGAGTCACTTTAAATCACTGTATATAAATAGAGCTATAATCATCACTGACTGTTTCTGCCTTGTGCCTCTGTGTGTTGCATCCAGACACCTGCATTACATACCCATTAGGGCCAATGTATAGAAAGCCAATCAGGCTCTCAGTATGTTTTTGGATTATAAAAGGAAATCCATGGAGATATTCATGTTAGTTAGATTCTCACTCAGAAACCGAGTGCAGCAAGATAATAGGGCTAACTGAACCGCTGAGATTTGGGGACATGTTTTGTACCTCTTTCAATTATCAGGGGTTTTTCTTATTAATTTTCTACTTTTTTCTACCACTAAATAAGTGCATAATTGAACACACGGCCATTTTCTAAATTACAGTCAGTAGCAGCTTCTATGGAAGGTAATAGGAAGTTTTGTAGAATTTGACAAGTGTAAAAGGAATATTTTAAGAACAGAGACTTTTGTAGAAAAATAGTAATTTTCTGTACAGAAATAAATTCACAAATACTATAATTTATATCCAAATATAACCAGCCATGCTCGACAATACTGGATACGTTGTGGATTTCTTTCTAATGCTCTCTAACAAAACTTTTTTTCATTATCTCTTTAACTTCTGTGTATTCTCTAGGTGTCTGTCATTAAAACTTGTATTATTTTATTGCATTTTCCATAGTGCTATTCCGTTTTAATTTAATATCAACATTTACCACATTAACTGTGAAGCTACCTGACCTATGAGGCTGAAATTACATTCGCTGTTTTACTTCCTATTTTGAGTTATTTTGGTGACTATTTTTAACTACATGCTCTTAGGTGAAAACCGCTGAAACCAAACAGTATTTTAAAGACTATAGTAAAAAGCATTCTGGGTCATAGCATTTTTAGAATCCATACCTTTTTTCTTCAAAATGCAGCATGCTTTTGGCATGTTGTGTTGTTTTCCCATAGGTTTCTGTACAGAAAAAAAATACATATTTAAAATGTGTTTGTTTTTTTTTAAACTAAACAAAAACACTACTTTTAACCCCTTAGTGACAGAGCCAATTTGGTACTTAATGACCGAGCCAATTTTTACAATTCTGACCAGTGTCACTTTAAGAGGTTATAACTCTGGAACGCTTTATCGGATCCCGCTGATTCTGAGATTGTTTTTTCGTGACATGTTGTACTTCAAGTTAGTGGTAACATTTCTTCGATATTACTTGCAATTATTTATGAAAAAAATGGAAATATGGCGAAAATTTTTAAAATTTTGCAATTTTCAAACTTTGTATTTTTATGCCCTTAAATCAGAGAGATATGTCACAAAAAATAGTTAATAAATAACATTTATCACATGTCTACTTTACATCAGCACAATTTTGGAAACAATTTTTTTTTTTTGTTAGGGAGTTATAAGGGTTAAAAGTTGACCAGCAATTTCTCATTTTTACAACACCATGTTTTTTTTAGGGACCACATCACCTTTGAAGTGATTTTGAGGGGTCTATATGATAGAAAATAACCAAGTGTGACACCATTCTAAAAACTGCACCCCTCAAGCTGCTCAAAACCACATTCAAGAAGTTTATTAACCCTTTACGTACTTCACAGGAACTAAAACAATGTGGAAGAAAAAAATGAACATTTAACTTTTTTTTGCAAACATTTTACTTCAGAACCATTTTTTTTAATTTTCACAAGTGTAAAAGCAGAATTTTAACCACAAATTTTGTTGTGCAATTTTTCCTGAGTACGCCGATACCCCATATGTGGAGGTAAACCACTGTTTGGGCACACCGCAGAGCTTGGAAGTGAAGGAGCACCGTTTGACTGTTTCAATGCAGAATTGGCTGGAATTGAGATCGGACGCCATGTCGCGTTTGGAGAGCCCCTAATGTGCCTAAACAGTGGAAACCCCCCACAAGTGACACCATTTTGGAAACTGGACCCCCCAAGGAACTTATCTAGATGTGTGGTGAGCACTTTGAACCCCCAAGTGCTTCACAGAAGTTTATAACGTAGAGCCGTGAAAATAAAAAATCGCATTTGTTTTCACAAAAATGATTTTTTCGCCCACAAATTCTTATTTTCACAAGGGTAACAGGAGAAATTAGACCACAAAAGTTGTTGTGCAATTTCTCCTGAGTACGTCGATACCCCATATGTGGAGGTAAACCACTGTTTGGGCGCACCGCAGAGCTTGGAAGTGAAGGAGCACCGTTTGACTTTTTCAATGCAGAATTGGCTGGAATTGAGATCGGACGCCATGTCACGTTTGGAGAGCCTCCACATATGACACCATTTTGGAAACTAGACCCCTTAAGGAACTTATCTAGATGTGTGGTGAGCACTTTAAACCCCCAGGTGCTTCACAGAAGTTTATAACGTAGAGCCGTGAAAATAAAAAAATCGCATTTTTTCTACAAAAATGATCTTTTTGCCTCCAAATTTTTATTTTACCAAGGGTAACAGGAGAAAATGGACCCCAGAAGTTGTTGTACAATTTGTCTTGAGTACGCCGACACCCCATATGTGGGGGTAAACCACTGTTTGGGCGCATGGCTGAGCTCGGAAGCAAAGGAGCGCCATTTGACTTTTCAATGCAAAATTGACTGGAATTGAGATCGGACGCCATGTCGCGTTTGGAGAGCCCCTGATGTGCCTAAACAGTAGAAACCCCCCAAAAGTGACCCCATTTTGGAAACTAGACCCCCCATGGAACTTATCTAGATGTGTAGTGAGAACTTTGAATGCCCAAGTGCATCACAGAAGTTTATAATGCAGAGTCGTGAAAATAAAAAATATATATTTTTTAACAATAAAGATTTTTTAGCCCCCAAGTTTTTATTTTCACAAGGGTAACAAGAGAAATTGGACCCCAAAAGTTGTTGTCCAATTTGTCCTGAGTATGCTGGTACCCCATATGTGGGGGTAAACCACTGTTTGGGCGCACAGCAGAGCTCGGAAGGGAAGGAGCGCCATTTTGGAATGCAGACTTTGATAGAATTGTCTGCGGGCGTTATGTTGCGTTTGCAGACCCCTAATGTACCTAAACAGTAGAAACCCCCAACAAGTGACCCCATTTTGGAAAATAGACCCCCCAAGGAACTTATCTAGATATGTGGTGAGAACTTTGAATGCCCAAGTGCTTCACAGAAGTTTATAATGCAGAGTAGTGAAAATAAAAAATATTTTTTTTCCCACAAAAAAGATTTTTTAGCCCCCAAGTTTTTATTTTCACAAGGGTAACAAGAGAAATTGGACCCCAAAAGTTGTTGTCCAATTTGTCCTGAGTATGCTGGTACCCCATATGTGGGGGTAAACCACTGTTTGGGCGCACAGCAGAGCTCGGAAGGGAAGGAGCGCCATTTTGGAATGCAGACTTTGATAGAATTGTCTGCGGGCGTTATGTTGCGTTTGCAGACCCCTAATGTACCTAAACAGTAGAAACCCCCAACAAGTGACCCCATTTTGGAAAATAGACCCCCCAAGGAACTTATCTAGATATGTGGTGAGAACTTTGAATGCCCAAGTGCTTCACAGAAGTTTATAATGCAGAGTAGTGAAAATAAAAAATATTTTTTTTCCCACAAAAAAGATTTTTTTAGCCTCCAAATTTTTATTTTCACAAAGGTAACAAGAGAAATTGGATGCCAATATTTGTTCTCCAATTTGTCCTGAGTATTCTGGTACCCCATATGTGGGGGTAAACCACTGTTTTGGCACACGGCAGAGCTCAGAAGAGAAGGAGCGCCATTTTGGAATTCAGACTTTGATAGAATTGTCTGTGGGTGTTATGTTGGGTTTGCAGAGCCCCTGATGTACCTAAACAGTAGAAACCCCCACAAGTGACCAAATTTTGGAAACTAGACCCCCTAAGGAACTTATCTAGATATGTGGTGAGAACTTTGAAAGCTCAAGTGCTTCACAGAAGTTTATAATGCAGAGTAGTGAAAATAAAAAAATATTTTTTTTTCCAACAAAAAAGATTTTTAGCCCCCAAGTTTTTATTTTCACAAGGGTAACAGGAGAAATTGGACCCCAAAAGTTGTTGTCCAATTTATCCCGAGTACGCTGATGCCCCATATGTGGGGGTAAACCACTGTTTGGGCGCACGGCAGAGCTCAGAAGGGAGGGAGTACCATTTGACTTTTTTAGCGCAAAATTGGCTGTCGTGTTTGGAGACCCCCTGATGTACCTAAACAGTGGAAACCCCCAAATTATAACTCCAACCCTAACTCCAACACACCCCTAACCCTAATCTCAACCCGATCCATAATCCTAATCACAACCCTAACGATAATCACAACCCTAACCCCAAAACAGCCCTAATCTCAACCCTAACCATAACCCTAATCAAAACCCTAAATCCAACACACCCCTAACCCTAATCCCAACCCTAACCCTAATCCCAACCCTAATCCCAAACGTAACACTAATCCCAACCCTAATCCAAACCCTAATCCCAACTCTAACCCTAACTCTAACCCTAACCCTAACTCTAACCCTAACTCTAACCCTAACTCTAACCCTAACTCTAACCCTAACTCTAACCCTAACTCTAACCCTAACTCTAACCCTAACCCTAATTTTAGCCCCAACTCGTCTTCTCCTGCCGGCCGGAAGATGGCAGCAGATGGCGGGCGCACTGCGCATGCGCCCGCCATTTTCTTTCCCGACGAAGAAGCCGGCCGGCAAGAGGAGACACAGGAGGACCCAGTGACACCGGGTGAGTATGTTAGGGTCCCCGAATCCCCCTATTTCTCTGTCCTCTGATGTGCGATCACATCAGAGGACAGAGAAATAACTGATCGCTTTTTTTTTTTTTTTTTTTTTTTTTTGCGGTCGCCGGTAAACTGTTAATTACCGGCGATCGCAAAGCAGGGGTCGGTGCAAACCGACCCCGATCATGTTCTTTGGGGTCTCGGCTACCCCCGGCAGCCGAGACCCCAAAGATCTTCCGGGTGCCGGGTGCCGGGCGGCGGGCGTACTGCGCGTGCGCCCGCCATTTTTTCCCGGAAAAAAGATGGCGGCGCCCATCGGGAGCCACGAGGAGCACCGGGGGAGGTAGGTAAGTATCGGGGGGCTATTGGGGGCCATCGGGGACCACATCTCTCTGTCCTCCGATGTGCGATCACATCGGAGGACAGAGAAATTAAACGGCAAATCGCGTTTTTTGTTTTTTTTTGTTGCGACCGCCGGTAAACGGTTAATTACCGGCGATCGCAACTCGGGGGTCGGTAAAAACCCCCCGAATCATGTTCTCTGGGGTCTCGGCTACCCTCGGCAACCGAGACCCCAGAGAAAATCCGACTCTGGGGGGCGCTATTCACTTTTTCCACAGCGCCGTTAATTAACGGCGCTTGTTATGACCCCAATGGCGAGGGTCTCAGAGGAACGTGGAAGTCTGCAGAATACAAAAATCCAGCTCATAGGGCAGTGGTAACTGGGTTGACCATATATCTACTCCTAACGCCAACACTAGAAGTAGCCGGGGATCATTCCTACGTTGATTCTAGATGACACGCGCCAGCCGGAGAATCTAGCTACCCCTAGTAGAGGAAAACAAAGACCTTTCTTGCCTCCAGAGAAGGGGACCCCAAAGCTGGATAGAAGCCCCCCACAAATAATGACGGTGAGGTAAGAGGAAATGACAAACACAGAAATGAACCAGGTTTAGCACAGAGAGGCCCGCTTACTGATAGCAGAATAAAGAAAGGTAACTTATATGGTCAACAAAAACCCTATCAAAATCCACACTGGAAATTCAAGAACCCCCGAACCGTCTAACGGTCCGGGGGGAGAACACCAGCCCCCCTAGAGCTTCCAGCAAAGGTCAGGATATAGTTTTGGAACAAGCTGGACAAAAATACAAAACCAAAACAAATAGCAAAAAGCAAAAGGCAGACTTAGCTGATATAACTGGAACCAGGATCAGTAGACAAGAGCACAGCAGACTAGCTCTGATAACTACGTTGCCAGGCATTGAACTGAAGGTCCAGGGAGCTTATATAGCAACACCCCTAACTAACGACCCAGGTGCGGATAAAAGGAATGACAGAAAAACCAGAGTCAAAAAACTAGTAACCACTAGAGGGAGCAAAAAGCAAATTCACAACAGGCGCTGTGGTTTAAGTACCCTTAGCGGCCGCCGTTAAAAGGCGTATCGGCGGTCGTTAAGGAGTTAAATGCTTTTAGACATGCAATAAAAACCTGAGATGCATGACTTGTTTATGTGCAAGAAACAGTACACTGAAAAACCCTGTGAGTGAATACATGGTGTAGCTGGAAACTTGGGGGGCCCCAATGCAAAATCTCCATTGGGGCCCCCAATTACTGCAAATCTTTAATAGTAATAGTCTTTCATATGGGTGAAAGCGACCTTTTGGCCTCCTCAAAGCTTCAGGGCCCCGGGTTCTGCAGCAACCCCTGCATCTATTATAGTTACTCTCTTGGAGAATACCCAGTTGAATTCCCACTAGAGTACACCTCATTCTACTTAATGTACTTCTGATAAGGTGATCACCTAAAGCAAATCTTATTTAAAGAAGAAAAGTATAAAAACCACTACTGTGGTGTTCACAATCCTCTTGCAATAGGACAAGCTGGATGGCAAAACAAGTGCTAGTAATATCCCAAAAGGAATAGGAATGAAAAAATAACTTTTAACCATGCCAAAGGAGTTGAAAAGAAAAGTCAGGAGTGAGGAAAAGAAGGGCTCAATTCTGGCTTTACTAGCAGAGGGTCATAGTGAGCATCATGTTGCCTCCATCCTTAAAATTTCTAAGACGGCAGTCCATTACAACAAGGTCAAGCAGTAGATATTGGGGACAACAAAGCTACAGACAGGCAGAGGGCAAAAACGACTCTCCACTGACCCAGATGACTGTCATTTTATTCAAATGTCACTCGGCAACCGCAGGATGACATCAAGTGACCTACAAAAGGAAAGGCAAATGGCAGCTGGGGTGAAGTGCACAGCAAGAACAGTTTGTAACAGGCTCCTAGAGGCAGGACTCAAGTCATGTAAAGCTAGAAAAAAAGCCTTTCATCAATGAGAAGCAAAGGAGAGCCAGGCTGAAGTTTACCAAAGACAAGACTAGAGTAAGGTAATCTTCTCTGATGAGTCTAATTTTTAGTTTTGCCCAACACCTGGTCGTCTAATGGTTAAACAGAGACCTGGAGAGGGGTACAAGCCACAGTGTCTTGCACCCACTGTGAAATTTGGTGGAGGATTGATGATGATCTGGGGATGCTTCAGCAAGGCTGGAGTTGGGCAGGTTAATCTTTGCGAAGGACGTATGAATCAAGCAGCATACAAGGTTATCCTGGTAAAACAGTTGATTCTTTCTGCTCCGGCAATGTTCCCCAACTCTGAGGACTGTTTTTTCCAGCAAGACTATGTGCCATGCCACACAGCTAGGTCAATCAACATGTGGATGAAGGACCACCACAGCAAATCCCTGTCATGGCCAGCCCACTCTCCAGACCTGAGCCCCATTGAAAACCTCTGGAATGTAATCAAGAGGAAGATGGATAGTCACAAGCCATCAAACAAAGAAGAACCGCTTACATTTTTGTACCAGGAATGGCATAAGGTCACCCAAAAGCAGTGTGAAAGACTGGTGGAAAGCATGCCAAGACACATGAAAGCTGGGATTTAAAAATCATGGTTATTCCACAAAATATTGATTTTTGAACTCTTCCTGAGTTAAAACATTAGTATTGTTGTTTCTAAATGATTATGAACTTATTTTTTTACATTATTTGAGGTCTGTGAGCAATGCATTTTTGTTATTTTGACCATTTCTCATTTTCAGAAAATAAATACAAAATGTATTGCTTTGAACTTGGGAGACATGTTGTCAGTAGTTTATAAAATATAATTGAATACAGTCTAAAGGACCGAGGTAATCATCTATTAACACCCATGAGGCTATCAGTGTGGGGTTTAGACGGTGTTCTATTTATTTAAGATTTTAACTGAATTTTTAGCGTAAATATTTAAGAAATTCTTTTTTATATTGTTTCTTTTTTGGACAAATAGAGTGGTTTCTTCCTTATATTTGCTGCAATTAATTTCAGGTGTTAGTGCAGCGCCTTCTGGCCCACTGTGCCAGCACTCTGCTTCTATCTGCGGCAACACATCTTCTGTGAAACAAGACATCATTAGGTGGCATAGATAGAAGCTGTGAGTGACACCAGCACTGCCACTCTATTTCTAGCAACGTCCTCTAGCGAATCGTGATCATGGGGCAGTGCTGGTTTCATTCACTTCTTCTCTAACTGCCTCCTGATTTGACGCTAGAAGCCATGGGGCCAGCATTGGTTTCATTCGCTACAGGTACCTTCACATTAAGCGACGCTGCAGCGATAGCGACAACGATGCCGATCGCTGCAGCGTCGCTGTTTGATCGCTGGAGAGCTGTCACACAGACCGCTCTCCAGCGACCAACGATGCCGAGGTCCCCGGGTAACCAGGGTAAACATCGGGTTACTAAGCGCAGGGCCGCGCTTAGTAACCCGATGTTTACCCTGGTTACCAGCGTAAAATGTAAAAAAACCAAACAGTACATACTTACATTCGCGTCCCCCGGCGTCCGCTTCCTGCACTGACTGAGCGCCGTCCCTAACATCAGAGCGGTGACATCACCGCTGTGCTGTACTTTCACTTTCACTTTACGGCGCTCAGTCAGTGTGGGAAGCGGACGCCGGGGGACGCGAAGGTGAGTATGTACTGTTTGTTTTTTTTACATTTTACACTGGTAACCAGGGTAAACATCGGGTTACTAAGCGCGGCCCTGCGCTTAGTAACCCGATGTTTACCCTGGTTACCAGTGTAAAACATCGCTGGTATCGTTGCTTTTGGTGTCAAACACGACGATACACACCGGTCTGACGACCAAATAAAGTTCTGAACTTTGTTCAACGACCAGCGATATCACAGCAGGATCCTGATCGCTGCTGCGTGTCAAACTAAACGATATCGCTAGCCAGGACGCTGCAACGTCACGGATCGCTAGCGATATCGTTTAGTGTGAAGGTACCTTCTATCTCTGTCCTCTGATAACATCTTGTTTCATAGTTAGAAGATACGAAGCTAGATGCAGACTGCCGGAGCTGCGCTCACTTCTCTCACAGTATCTATCATCATGGATCCAGAATATTTTCAGAGGGCAGTGATGCACGAAACTGTAGTAAGTAACTGTAGCACTGATCCCTGATGATGTCCTGATTCCAGAGGGGCGATAGATGCTGCAGCCCCAGCCTCCAGTGACTTCCTGTCATCTCAAATGAATCATCATCACATTTAGGGGTTAGCTAGATAAGGAGAAGTGTAGGGAATTGCATAATAAAATTAATTACAAAAGTTATTAGGGTGTTAAAATAGTTGTTTATGAAGGACATTTTAGTTGCGGGACCAACCTTTTAAGCTTTTTTTTTTTCCTTTGTGGCATCGAGTTCAACTAGCTAGTCTTTGGATCATACATGATTCTTGGATTACCATGACCCTGTCAGGAATTCACCAGTTTGAACAAATTCTGGCTGTTTCAAAGATATTCTAATCCAGTCATCATTTTCAATGCATCATCTTCAAAAACTTGCTATTCCCTGGTACCCATTGACCGGTGCCATTACCACAAGATAGTCAGCATTATTTCTTCACAGGACAGTGGATTTCACTATAGCTGGTATATGTTCCTAAGGACTGGCTACTAAATAGATGGAGGTGTCTAACTTGAAAACCAATAAGCGACAAATGATATAGCTAGTGCATATGACGTAATGCTTCTCATTTGTAGACTCTTCAGCCTTTTTTTCTGAATTTTACTGGTGGTTTATAGTCATATTAAAAATAACATTTAAACTGCTAGAAAAATCCCTTTGTAGATCAACCCTTAGTGCATGTATAATGAAACCAATAATGAAATTGTGGCCTCATTTACTTTACTAATTTGCTTTATCTACAAATGAATTGTTGGTGACACTCCTTTATTACCATTGTTTGCCTAAAAGAAACATACCAAGTGAACTAATGAGGCACCATTTAACTGAATTGACAAATTACCCTTCCTGTCCACCACCATACAGAGAGCGTGAGTGATACTCTTAGTGCTGCTAAGCAGATCCTGCCAACCACACATTATAGTGAGTAACAAAAACCAGCAATGGATTTTAATAGGGGAGTTAGTGAATGCAGCTTGAGCATTTTGAACGTACACATGTTTTTTCTTTTAATCTTAATGGTAGAGTATTTGGAACAATTAAGAAGGGCCTGGAACTCCCAGTTAAAGATGTCATTTCAGGAATTAGTGGAAGGAATCTTGCAATTAAATCATTGGGAGCAACGTCAACCACAGAATCTGTTTCCAACTGTCTTTATGGTTAAGTAGAACTAGTAAATCTTTGGTAGTTCAGCACACATGATGGGACATATTTATCAATGCTGTCTTAATTCTTAAACAGTGCAAACTTATTTGTTGTAGACACATCAGCATGAAAACCATGTCTCTTGGTATGAAAAATGCTGCTTAAAAATGCATACATTTTTGCATGCATTTATGAGGCTTTATGTGTTTTTGTTCCCTATCATTACAATTGGTGAAAAACACTGAAAGATTTGACATGTTGAGATGAATATCAACTGAACAAACATTGTATAATAATATGGCAACATTTTTATATATCATGGCGATTTGCCAGAGAAAAAAATCATCTAAAGAAGGTACCAATGGACACTCCCTAACATATATTTCCTGCAAGAGTTAGAGTTCACTACTATGAGTATATATCTCACAAAACATGTATTACAAATACAGTACACAAGAAAATAAACAATAAAAAAGTCAACATAAATGACGCAGGTGTTTAGTAGCTACTGGTACAATAAAGTGTGATGGGTACAGGTAATGCAGGCAGCCTATGCAAAAATATCATGGATTAATAGCATTCACATATCAGCTAACAGAGTATCTATAAGAGGGAAAGCACATATAAATATATCACTCATAACAATATACCTTATACGTCCAGTATTAAATAGCTAGTGCATAATTGCTAAATTCCCTGCACCATGGAAGAAAATGGACTAGGGCAAGTCAAACAGAGACAAAAATGTATCACGGGTATTATAGGGTATTATAACCAAAATAATATAATAGAGGTACAGAATGGAAAGAGTACATTCAAAAAGGCCACCTCACCCATAATGACCCTTGTGGATCAAATAGTTGGGGCTTCCGTGTTGCAATGGAATGTGGAAATTAAGCACTAGCTATTTTATACTGGATGTATAAGGTATATTGTTATGAGTGATATATTTATATGTGCTGTCCCCCTTCTAGATACTCTGTTAGCTGATATGTGCATGCTATTGCTCCATTGTATTTTGCATAGGCTGCCTGCATTACCTGTAGCCGTCACACTTTAGTGGACCAGTAACTACTAAACAACTGTGTTGGTGATGTTAACTTTTGTATTATTTGTCTGCTTGTGTACTGTATTTGTAATAAACGTTTTGTAACATTTACTCATAGTAGTGGACTCTGACTAAATGTCTCTAGTAGGAAATATAAGAATTGACATGTTGCACATTTGAAAAGGCTTCAAATCTGCAATGGAAAAATAATAGCGATGAGCAAACGTGCTCTGATAACGTGTTATCCAATTATCTTGGGCATGCTCAAATAATATGTTTAAGTTCCTGAACGTGCATGTTTTTTTTCTGGTACACATTCACACCACTTTTGAGGATTGCCTAACAGTTGCAAAACATGCAGCCTCAGGGACTCAAACATGCACTGCTCAAAAAAAATAAAGGGAACACTAAAATCCCACATCCTAGATATCACTGAATGAAATATTCCGGTTGCAAATCTTTATTCATTACATAGTGGAATGCGTTGAGAACAATAAAACCTAAAAATGATGAATGTAAATCACAACTAATATCCCATGGAGGTCTGGAGTTGGAATGATGCTCAAAATCAAAGTGGAAAATCAAATTGCAGGCTGATCCAACTTCAGTGGAAATGCCTCAAGACAAGGAATATGGAAAAGGAAGGAAAGGAAAATGCCTCAATAGTGTGTGTGGCCTCCACATGCCTGTATGACCTCCCTACAATGCCTGGGCATGCTCCTGATGAGGCGGCGGATGGTCTCCTGAGGGATCTCCCCCAGACCTGGACTAAAGCATCCGCCAACTCCTGGACAGTCTGTGGTGCAATGTGATGTTGGTGGATGGTGCGAGACATGATGTCCCAGATGTGTTCAATCAGATTTAGGTCTGGGGAACGGGTGGGCCAGTCCATAGCTTCAATGCCTTCATCTTTCAGGAACTGCTGACACACTCCAGCCAAATGAAGTCTGGCATTGTCCTGCATTAAGAGGAATCAAGGGCCGACCGCACCAGCATATGGTCTCACAAGGGGTCTGAGGATCTCACCTCGGTACCTAATGGTAGTCAGGCTACCTCTGGAAAGCACATGGAGGGCTGTGCGGCCCTCCAAAGAAATGCCACCCCACACCATTACTGACCCACTGCCAAACCGGTCATGCTGAATGATGTTGCAGGCAGCAGGTCGCTATCCATGGCGTCTGCAGATTCTGTCACGTCTGTCACATGTGCTCAGTGTGATTCAGCTTACATCTGTGAAGAGCACAGTGCGCCAGTGGCGAATTTGCCAATCCTGGTGTTCTGTGGCAAATCCCAAGCATCCTGCACGGTGTTGGGCTGTCGTCGGGCACTCAGACCATCCTCATGGAGTTGGTTTCTAGCCATTTGTGAATACACATGCACATTTGTGGCCTGCTGGAGGTCATTTTACAGGGCTCCGGAAGTGCTCCTCCTGTTCCTCCTTGCACAAAGGCTGAGGTAGTGGTCCTGTTGCTGGGTTGTTGCCCTCCTACAGCCCCCTCCACTTCTCCTGGTGTACTGGCCTGTCTCCTGGTATCGCCTCCAGCCTCTGGACACTATGCTGAAAGACACAGCAAACCTTGCCACAGCTCACATTGATGTGGCATCCTGGATGAGCTGCACTACCTGAGCCACTTGTGTGGGTTGTAGAGTCCGTCTCATGCTACCACGAGTGTGAAAGCACAACCAACATTCAAAAGTGACCAAAACATCAGCCAGAAACCATTGGTACTGAGATGTGGTCTGTGGTCCCCACTTGCAGAACCACTCCTTTATTGAGTGTCTTGATAATTGCCAATTGCCAAAGTGGGTTTCCTTCTTTCCAAAAACTGTTACTTCAAGCCTATCCAACCCACACCCTCCCTTATCCTCCCTTCTTTCGAGGTTCACTCTGTCTGTATCTACTTTCTAATCTCCAAATGGCTGTCATATACCGACCAATGGGCTCAGCCACTGCCTTCATTGACCAATTCTCCACCTGGCTTCTTCACTTTCTCTCTGTTGACATCCCCACCATCATAATGGGTGACTTTAATATCCCAACCGACACCCGCCAGCCAGCAGCCTCCAAGCTCCTGTCCCTTACCTCATCCTTTTGACTTACTCAGTGGTCCTCCACAGCCACCCACACAGACGGACATACACTTGACCTCATCTTTACCCACCTCTGTTGCTTATCTAATCTCACAACCTCTCCCTTCCCCCTATCTGACTACCATCTACTCACCTCATCCTTGTCCTCCTCACCTGCCCTCCATGTCCAGCCATTACCACATCCTCGCAGAAACCTTGCACACCTAGACATTCACAGACTTTCATACTCTTCTACCCCTGCCCTCCATATCTTCACTGCATGACACAGATAGCGCCACCTCTTTCTAGAACTCCACCCTCACATCAGCCATAGACTCAGTCGCCCCTCTCATGCATGGCAAAGTGTGACAAATCAATAGGCAACCCTGGCATAACAACCTCACCAAAAAACTCCAACAAGCATCTACAGCCGCGGAGCGCAATTGCAAAAAAAATGCCTGCCAGACGACTTCACTGCTTTCAAACAAGCTACACTTGCCTTCAAACTAGCCCTCACTTCTGCTAAACAGACCTATTTCACTAACCTTGTATCTTCATTATCCTACAACCCAAAACAACTTTTCAGCACATTGACTCTCTCCTTTGCCCGCCACTGCCTCCTCCAACTCTCCTCATCTCTTCTGAGGACTTTGCCACCTACTTCAAAAACAAGATAGACCAAGCAAGGCAAACCTTTACTGTTCCACCACCCCAACCACTCCATATACCAGACCTCTGCCCTTCCCAAACAACTTCCCTCTCCAGCATCACTGAAGGAGAACTTACTCACCTCCTTTCCAAATCACACCTTACCACCTGTGCACTTGACCCCATCCCTTCCCACCTACTCCCCAACCTCACTAACACGCTCATTCCAGCCCTAACCCATCTATTCAACCTATCACTATCTTGTGGTACTTTCCCCTCTGCCTTCAAATATGCCACCATCACACCATCCTCAAAAAAGCTAACCTTGACCCAACTGCTATGCCCAGCTATCGCCCCATATCACTGCTCCAGTTTGCTTCCAAACTCCTCGAGCAGCATGTCAATGGTCAACTTTCCTCCCACCTCTCATCTAACTCCTTGACAACCTCCAATCTGGCTTCTGCCCCCACCACTACACCGAAACTGCTCTAACCAAAATTAGTAATGACTTACTCACAGCCAAAGCTAACAGATAGTTCTCCATCCTCCTCCTTCTCGACCTGTCCTCTGCTTTAGACACAGTCGACCACTGCCTACTGCTACAAATTCTTTCTTCCCTCGGCATCAAAGGCCTTGCCCTGTCCTGGATTGCCTCATACCTTTCCGACCTTACATTTAGCGTTACCCACTCCCAGACTACCTCCTCACCCTGCCCTCTCTTTGTTGTAGTCCCTCAAGGCTCTGTCCTAGAGCGCCTACTTTTTTCCATCTATACCCTTGGCCTAGGACAACTCATAAAGTCCCATGGCTTCCAGTACCACCTATATACGGATGACACTCAGATCTACCTCTCTGGCTCAGATGTCGCCTCTCTTCTGTCCAGAATCCCGGAGTGTCTGTCAGCCATATCCTCCTTTAACTCTCACTTCCTAAAACTCAATGTAGACAAAACCGAACTCATCATCTTTCCCCCACCTCGCTTATCCCCCTACCTGATCTACCTATTATGGTAAACGGCATCACGCTCTCTCCCGCAC
The DNA here is from genome assembly GCF_051348905.1 of Ranitomeya variabilis. Taxonomy (NCBI): domain Eukaryota; kingdom Metazoa; phylum Chordata; class Amphibia; order Anura; family Dendrobatidae; genus Ranitomeya; species Ranitomeya variabilis. Next base: position 426,312,720 of record NC_135236.1, read on the forward strand.
CTGAAATCCGCTGCCTCGGGTTAACTCTCGACTCTGCCCTTTCCTTCAAACCGCACGTCCAAACTTTTGCCACCTCCTGTCGCCTGCGACTCAAAAATATTACTAGAATCTTTCCCTTCCTCAGCCGACAATCTGCTAAAACTTTTGTGCATGCCCTCATCATCTCCCACCTCGATTACTGCAACACCCTCCTCTGTGGCTTCCCTGGTAACTCCCTTGCACCTCTCCAGTCTGTCCTCAACTCTGCTGCTCGGCTAATCCACCTCTCTCCTCGCTTCTCCCCTGCTTCTCCCCTCTGCAAATCCCTCCACTGGCTCCCAATTCCCCAACGAATCCAGTTCAAACTACTAACACTGATCTACAAAGCCATCCACAACCTGTCCCCTCCCTATATCTCTGAACTAATCTCCCACTATCTTCCTTCATGTAATCTTTGATCCTCCCAAGACCTCCTACTCTCCTCCACACTTATTTGTTCCTCACACAACCGCCTCCAAGATTTCTCCCTAATATTCCCCAGCCTCTGGAATTCCACGCCTCAACAAGTCCGATTATCCAACACCCTCGGATCCTTCAGATGGAACCTGGAAACCCATCTCTTGAGAAAGCCTACAGCCTGCAATAACCACTCTACCACCTCACCAACCCCCCGAGCTGCCGCCCCACCAACCACCCGAACTGCTGCCACGTCACCAACCACCCGAGCTGCCGCCTCACCAACCACCCGAGCTGCAGCCTCACCAACCACCCGAGCTGCAGCCTCACCAACCACCCGAGCTGCCGCCTCACCACCACCAGAGCTGCCGCCTCACCACCACCAGTGCTGCAGCACTTTCTCTTCCCCATTATCCCAAAGAATGTAAGTCCGCAAGGACAGGGTCCTCTCCCCTCTGTACCAGTCTGTCATTGTTAATTTGTTTACTGTTAATGATATCTATAACCCTGTATGTAACCCCTTTTCACATGTACAGCACCATGGAAATAATGGTGCTATATAAATAAATAATAATTTCCATCTCTTGTCTATTCCATTTGCACAACAGCATATGAAATTGATTGTCAAACAGTGTTGCTTCCTAATTGGACAGTTTGATTTCACAGAGGTTTGATTTACTTGGAGTTATATTCTGTTGTTTAAGTGTTCCCTTTTTTTTGAGCAGTGTATTATTCGCGCACGCCCAAGATACTCGGATAACACCCGAGCATGCTTGGATAACACTTTGTTAGAGCACGTTCGCTCATCAGTAAAAAATTAACATGTGCATGAGATTTCAGAGATCTCATTCACTTTCAGAGAATGTAAAATGCTGCGTTTTTTGCTTAAAAAAATGTGATGTATGCACATACCCTTACACTAGATAGTCATAAAACATGGCAAGTTTATCAAAGTGGTTTAATGCAGTTTCATAAATCTGCCCTATGGTAAGACGGACTGTCTGATTTATACCATTCATTTGTTGGCTTATTTGGCGGCAGAAATTTTCACCGTAATTCAAGTGCATGGTGTTGCATGATAGTTCATGCCAATCTTGTCATACCAATTTGCAGAGGCCACACCTCTGTTTTGGACAAGACACAGAAAGTATCTAAAACACATAATAAACATGATACAAGTCACAGAAAGAGATGAAAGACTGTTTGGCTGTGATTCATGAAGACCGTAAATTTTCTCTTTCTTGATGAGGGGGCGTGTAGGAATCAGACACTCCTAATTCATTAAGAGTTATGTGCCTCTAAATGAATCAGGATCATGTAACCAGTGACATGCAACTGGAGTAAGATTTCTGGCGTAGAGAATGCAACAGCTCATCATTAATTAGATGAGTTGTGCCATCATGCCCCTGCTACACCCCCGTCCTACCCCAATACTGCCCATTTCGGCAGTGCTGGGAGAAACTGTTGTGAAAACACCAAAAGTTGCAACATTTTTTGTGTAAGTCTGGGTTGTGAAAAAATGTGGCTACATGTCAAAGCAATTTATGACAGAATTCTGCTGAAATTCCTTTTATGAATCTGGGCCTTTGTCTTCTTACTTAAACTGTGACAGAATCCTGGAGCATATACCTTGCTAAATCTCTCCAGGGATGTTTCCAACTTTGCACAACAGCTGTAACGGGGGGGCAGTATCCGTGGGCGAGGCACTAATCTTCAGCACCCCTGCACGTTATATGAAGTTGTAGATCCTCGCGGGGTGTGTGGACTTTTGCTGTTTGGGGCTTTTACCTGTGCAGGCCACATGTTGCAGGTGTTCTGGGCTTGATAGGACTAGATGTTCAATGGGAGAGATCACCATTCAAAATCTTTACTGAACGGTAACTTGGTAAAGGTTATATAAAAGGGATAGTGGGTACAAAGTCTTATGGGCGTTTCCGTTACAGTATGCATTTTCTACACAATATCTCTGCTCTGTAGTTTACCCCAGGGCTAGTGAGGTATACTGTTTTTCCCTAGTTCGACACAGCCCAGTTTTAACCAGGGCTGAGGAGTCAGTAAGCCAAACCTCCGACTCCTCAATTTCTCCAACTCCTTCATACATGGCTGATGTTTAAGTAATATATTTACTGTAATGAAATGGTAACATCAGTATTTTAATCACCATTATGATACAATAATCAAGCTATTTAAATAGAACATAAAATATGTTTATTGGAATACAACTTTAGAATACAAACTTTAACACATTGTAAATATGCAATATACTAAGTGGGGAAAAACAGTTTTTAACAAAAACTTACTTGGTAACATGTGTGCAGTCTATGAATTTGTTGTGAGAAATAGTATTACCTCCATCAGATCCTCCTTCATGGATAACCTCAAATCTGGTCTGATTATTTTAAGGGTAGAGAACAACCTCTCTACACTAACTTGGGTTGATGGCAAAGCGGTAACCACATGGCCAACATCTCTAATAATTTCAGGGTTTAAAGGAAGTGAATCATGCACATTCAGTTTTGATGAACGGTTGAACTCTTCTACTTCTTTAAGAGCAAGTGAAAAATTGAAATATTTTGCTGAAATATGGTCAATCTGTTTTCTATGGGAGTGGAATCTTTTTTTTTTTTTCCTATGGCAATGGTTTGCCTGCTCCATGTCATACAAATACTTTTCAAAATTAAACTCCTCATCTAATGCAGCTGAAGATATGGTAGTAGTAGCACTGGCAAAACCCAAATCCTCTTGCTCTTGGCAGTCTTGTAGCCCACTCATCCTCAGTGCTACTTCAGTCAGAGCTTCTTTTCCTTTAGTAAGCTGTGGATCACCCAGTAAAATACAATGACTTGGGTCCATATAAACAGCTGCCAGAAGAATTTTATTTTCTAGTATCAGTGTCTCTCTCCGTTTCATTGACGCAGCAATGCCATCTGTGATTAAACCTCTTTGAGACAAGCAAAACAGGAAGTCCTTCCACTCCAGGAGTTAAATCCTCTGCTTCTAACTTTTCAGTCACTGTAAATGGGTGATGAAACAATTCCTTCAATTCAGCCACCTGTGTCCATTGACCTTCATGTAGTGTTACCTGAGGGTTGATCATGTCTACAAGAAAGGGTTTCAGCTCAATCGCTCAATCATTAAATAGGCGCTGCCCCACAGAGTGGCTTGATCCACAATTTCCCCTTTTCCAGCAGGTCTATTTAAGATGGAATCAATTTTAGGGGTTCTGGCAGCAATAACCAATTTCCTCACTTTGGCAATCAGAGTGCAGACAGCATGTCCCTCTTGCAGACTAAGTCTTATTGCCAGCTACTGCGTGTGCACAACACAGTGCATGTGATGAATATGAGAAAGCTTTGAAGCAGATTCAACAAGATCATGTAATTTTAAAGTATAATTTTGCTGTTCTTCTGTAGTAATATCTTTTTGTTCCTCAGTTACAGGACTGTGGCCTTCCATCTCAAACATACTGAATCTGAAGTTTTCTTCTAGCTGCTGTTCACCTTCATTATTCTCATTCATCAAAAATTTCACCAAATAGTGCTCAAATCATATAAAACACCATGTATGTTTTATATGATTTGAGCACTATTCAGTGAAATTCTATATAAGTTTGTGTTTTTATTATATGAATTACAGTGAACCGATTCTCATTCATCAGTTAAATTGTACATGTCATTTTTTTAACATTGTCACTTACAATAGCAAGAATCTGTTCTTTTTTTAATTCATAATCTTGCAGAACTTTTTCAACTAAGGCCTGGAGAAACTGGCTGGTGTGATGAGCTTTAGTATATTTTACTGCCAGTGTCTTTGTAACAATTTTCTTGTCATAAAGAAATTGAACATTAATAGTAAAATAGTTTGCTCTGTGACGTGTGCAGGCATCCTTTTTATGAAATATAAAGTGTCTCTTGAGAGTTTTTTTAAGATCCTCCTATTGGTTAAGGGCTTCTACAATAACTAATTTAGTAATACTTTCTCTTTCCAGAGAAATGCCAAGTTTGCGAGCTATTTCTTCATTTAGGCTATGTGCACACGTTGCGGATTTTTCACGTTTTTTTCTGCATTTTTCCGCTGCAAAAACGCTTAAAAACGCTTACATTAATCATCCTATCATTTTTAATGCATTCCACAATTTTTATGCACATGTTGCGTTTTTTTTCCACGATAAAAACGCATCGCGGGAAAAAAACACAGCATGTTCATTAATTTTCTGGATTTTTCACAGATTTCCCGCTATATTATTGCATTGGGAAGCTCTGGAAAAAAAACACGAAAAATCCGCAAAAAAAAATGCACGAAAAATACGCATGCAAATTTCCTATAGTAGTAGTTCGGGTTAGCTCAGGAAAATTCTGCACACTTTCCTGAACGTGGGCACATAGCCTAAGAGCTGTAAAAGTTGGTCGTGCAAATAATGATAATGGTACCACATCTGTCACAAAAAGCTTGAGGAGCTGTCTTTTAAACATATCTGCTGTCTTTGTTATAGTAACTAATATTTTGTAACTGAAGTTTGAGACGCTCTTTCCTCCTCCTTTGCAGAACAGGAAGTGCTGAGCACTGGTTACTTCGTGTTGCTGTTAGTCTACGTTCACATTTGCGGTCGGCGCCGCAGCGTCGGGCGCCACAGCGTCGCCGCATGCGTCATGCGCCCCTATATTTAACATGGGGGCGCATGGACATGCGTCGCACTTGCGTTTTGCGCCGCATGCGTCCCTGCGGCGCCCGCGTCCGGGCGCAGAGGACTGTTGTGAATTTACTTTTTGGCTCCCTCTAGTGGCTACTAGTGATTTGACTCTGGGGTTGTCAGTCATTCCTTTTATGCTCACCTGGGTCGTTAGGTCAGGGGTGTTGCTATATAAGCTCCCTGGACCTTCAGTTCAATGCCTGGCAACGTTGATATCAGAGCTAATCTGTAGTGCTCTTGTCTACTGATCCTGGTTCCTGCTTGATTAAGCTAAGTCTGCTTTTTTGCTTTTTGCAATTCGTTTTTGTTTGCATTTTTTGTCCAGCTTGTATATTATCTGTATCCTGACCTTGCTGGAAGCTCTAGGGCGGCTGGTGTTCTCCCCCCGGGCCGTTAGACGGTTCGGGGGTTCTTGAATCTCCAGCGTGGATTTTTGATAGGGTTTTTGTTGACCATATAAGTTATCTTACTATATTCTGCTATTAGTAAGTGGGCCTCTCTGTGCTAAACCTAGTTCATCTCTGTGTTTGTCATTTCCTCTTACCTCACCGTTATTATTTGTGGGGGGCTTGTATCCTACTTTTGGGGTCCTTTCTCTGGAGGCAAGAGAGGTCTTTGTTTTCCTCTTCTAGGGGTAGTTAGCTCTCCGGCTGGCGCGAGACATCTAGCGACCAACGTAGGCATGTTCCCCGGCTACTTCTAGGGTTGGCGTTAGGAGTAGATATATGGTCAACCCAGTTACCACTGCCCTATGAGCTGGATTTTTGTACTTTGCAGACTTGCTGATATCTCTGAGACCCTCGCCATTGGGGTCATAACAGTTTGCCAGGCCCGTACTAAATGTTAAATGCATTGCAGAAGTGGGATTATAAGAAAGAAAGTTCTGAGTTTTTTTTTCTCTCTCTCATTTTTTTTTTTCTTTTCCCCTTTACCTTTGAGTGGCTTGTGATTGCTGCAGACATGAATGTCCAGACCTTGATTACAAGTGTGGACCAGCTTGCTGCTCGTGTGCAGGGCATACAAGATTATGTTACCAGAAATCCTATGTCAGAACCTAAGATACCGATTCCTGAACTGTTTTCCGGAGACCGATTTAAGTTTAGAAATTTCAGGAATAATTGTAAATTGTTTTTGTCCCTGAGATCCTGTTCCTCTGGAGACTCCGCTCAGCAAGTGAAAATTGTTATTTCTTTTTTACGGGGCGACCCTCAGGATTGGGCTTTCTCGCTGGCGCCAGGAGATCCGGCATTGGCTGATATTGATGCGTTTTTTCTGGCGCTCGGTTTGCTTTATGAGGAACCCAATCTTGAGATTCAGGCAGAAAAAGCCTTGCTGGCTATGTCTCAGGGCCAGGACGAGGCTGAGGTGTATTGCCAAAAATTTCAGAAATGGTCCGTGCTGACCCAGTGGAACGAGTGTGCATTGGCTGCAAATTTTAGAAATGGCCTTTCTGAAGCCATTAAGAATGTGATGGTGGGTTTTCCCATTCCCACAGGTCTGAATGATTCCATGGCCCTGGCGATTCAAATTGACCGGCGGTTGCGGGAGCGCAAAACCGCAAATTCCCTCATGGTGTTATCTGAACAGGCACCTGATTTAATGCAATGTGATAGAATCCTGACTAGAAATGAGCGGAAAATTCATAGACGCCAGAATGACTTGTGTTACTACTGTGGTGATTCTGCACATGTTATCTCAGCATGCTCTAAGCGTCTTACTAAGGTTGTTAGTCCTGTCGCCATTGGTAATTTGCAACCTAAGTTCATTCTATCTGTAACTTTGATTTGCTCACTGTCATCGTATCCTGTCGTGGCGTTTGTAGATTCAGGTGCTGCCCTGAGTCTTATGGATCTGTCATTTGCCAAGCGTTGCGGTTTTGTTCTTGAGCCATTAGAAAATCCTATCCCTCTTAGGGGTATTGACGCTACGCCATTGGCAGAAAATAAGCCGCAGTTTTGGACACAGGTTACCATTTTTCTTTTTTGTGGCTAAAAAGGACGGATCTTTGAGGCCTTGTATTGACTATCGGCTTTTGAATAAGATCACTGTCAAATTTCAGTATCCTTTGCCGTTGTTGTCAGACTTGTTTGCCCGGATTAAAGGTGCCAAGTGGTTCACCAAGATAGACCTTCGCGGTGCGTACAACCTTGTGCGCATTAAGCAAGGAGATGAATGGAAAACCGCATTCAATACGCCCGAAGGTCATTTTGAGTACTTGGTGATGCCATTTGGGCTCTCTAATGCACCTTCAGTTTTTCAGTCCTTTATGCATGACATTTTCCGGAAGTATCTGGATAAATTTTTGATCGTTTATCTGGATGATATTCTGTTTTTTTCTGATGATTGGGACTCGCATGTGGAACAGGTCAGGATGGTTTTCAAGATTTTGCGTGAAAATTCTTTGTTTGTTAAAGGCTCAAAGTGTCTCTTTGGTGTACAGAAGGTTCCCTTTTTAGGGTTCATTTTTTCCCCTTCTGCTGTGGAGATGGACCCAGTCAAGGTTCGAGCTATTCATGATTGGACTCAACCCTCGTCAGTTAAGAGTCTTCAGAAGTTCTTGGGTTTTGCTAACTTCTACCGTCGTTTTATCGCTAATTTTTCTAGCGTTGTTAAACCGTTGACGGATATGACCAAGAAAGGCTCTGATGTGGCTAACTGGGCTCCTGCTGCCGTGGAGGCTTTCCAGGAGTTGAAGCGCCGGTTTACTTCAGCGCCTGTTTTGTGCCAGCCTGATGTCTCACTTCCCTTTCAGGTTGAAGTGGATGCTTCGGAGATTGGGGCAGGGGCCGTTTTGTCGCAGAGAGGCCCTGGTTGCTCTACTATGAGACCTTGTGCCTTTTTCTCTAGGAAGTTTTCGCCGGCAGAGCGAAATTATGATGTGGGCAATCGGGAGTTGTTGGCCATGAAGTGGGCATTTGAGGAGTGGCGTCATTGGCTCGAGGGTGCTAAGCATCGTGTGGTGGTCTTGACTGATCACAAAAATCTGATGTACCTCGAGTCTGCTACACGCCTGAATCCTAGACAGGCCCGCTGGTCATTGTTTTTCTCCCGTTTTGACTTTGTGGTTTCGTATTTACCAGGTTCTAAGAATGTGAAGGCCGATGCTCTGTCTAGGAGCTTTGTGCCTGATGCTCCTGGAGTCGCTGAACCTGTGGGTATTCTTAAGGAAGGAGTTATCCTGTCAGCTATTTCTCCAGATCTGCGACGTGTGTTGCAGAGATTTCAGGCTGGTAGGCCTGACTCTTGTCCACATGACAGATTGTTTGTGCCTGCTAAATGGACCAGCAGAGTCATTTCCGAGGTTCATTCCTCAGTGTTGGCAGGGCACCCGGGAATTTTTGGCACCAGAGATCTGGTGGCCAGGTCCTTTTGGTGGCCTTCCTTGTCAAGAGATGTGCGGTCATTTGTGCAGTCCTGTGGTACTTGTGCTCGAGCTAAGCCTTGCTGTTCTCGTGCCAGCGGGTTGCTCTTGCCCTTGCCTGTCCCGAAGAGACCTTGGACACACATCTCTATGGATTTCATTTCGGATCTTCCGGTGTCTCAGGGCATGTCTGTCATCTGGGTGATATGTGATCGTTTCTCCAAGATGGTCCATCTGGTTCCTTTGCCCAAACTGCCTTCCTCTTCTGATCTGGTTCCTGTGTTCTTTCAGAACGTGGTTCGTTTGCACGGCATTCCTGAGAATATTGTGTCGGACAGAGGATCCCAGTTTGTTTCCAGGTTCTGGCGATCCTTTTGTGGTAGGATGGGCATAGATTTGTCGTTTTCGTCCGCTTTTCATCCACAGACTAACGGACAAACGGAACGAACTAATCAGACTCTGGAGGCGTATTTGAGGTGTTTTGTCTCTTCTGATCAGGATGATTGGGTGACCTTCTTGCCGTTGGCTGAATTTGCCCTTAATAATCGGGCTAGTTCTGCCACCTTGGTTTCGCCATTTTTCTGCAACTCTGGTTTCCACCCTCGTTTTTCCTCGGGACATGTGGAGCCTTCTGACTGTCCTGGGGTGGATTCTGTGGTGGATAGGTTGCAGCGGATCTGGAATCATGTGGTGGACAACTTGAAGTTGTCACATGAGAAGGCTCAGCGTTTTGCCAACCGCCGCCGCGGTGTGGGTCCCCGACTTTGTGTTGGGGATTTGGTATGGCTGTGTTCTCGATTTGTTCCTATGAAGGTCTCCTCTCCCAAATTTAAGCCTCGATTCATTGGTCCTTACAAGATATTGGAGATCCTTAATCCTGTATCCTTTCGCCTGGATCTTCCGGTGTCGTTTGCCATTCACAACGTATTTCATAGGTCCTTGTTGCGGCGGTACGTTGTGCCTGTGGTTCCTTCTGCTGAGCCTCCTGCTCCGGTGTTGGTTGAGGGCGAGTTGGAGTACGTGGTGGAGAAGATCTTGGATTCTCGTCTCTCCAGGCGGAGGCTTCAGTACCTGGTCAAGTGGAAGGGCTATGGTCAGGAGGATAATTCCTGGGTGGTCGCCTCTGATGTGCATGTGGCCGATTTAGTTCGTGCCTTTCACGCCGCTCATCCTGATCGCCCTGGTGGTCTTGGTGAGGGTTCGGTGACCCCTCACTAAGGGGGGGGTACTGTTGTGAATTTACTTTTTGGCTCCCTCTAGTGGCTACTAGTGATTTGACTCTGGGGTTATCAGTCATTCCTTTTATGCTCACCTGGGTCGTTAGGTCAGGGGTGTTGCTATATAAGCTCCCTGGACCTTCAGTTCAATGCCTGGCAACGTTGATATCAGAGCTAATCTGTAGTGCTCTTGTCTACTGATCCTGGTTCCTGCTTGATTAAGCTAAGTCTGCTTTTTTGCTTTTTGCAATTCGTTTTTGTTTGCATTTTTTGTCCAGCTTGTATATTATCTGTATCCTGACCTTGCTGGAAGCTCTAGGGCGGCTGGTGTTCTCCCCCCGGGCCGTTAGACGGTTCGGGGGTTCTTGAATCTCCAGCGTGGATTTTTGATAGGGTTTTTGTTGACCATATAAGTTATCTTACTATATTCTGCTATTAGTAAGTGGGCCTCTCTGTGCTAAACCTAGTTCATCTCTGTGTTTGTCATTTCCTCTTACCTCACCGTTATTATTTGTGGGGGGCTTGTATCCTACTTTTGGGGTCCTTTCTCTGGAGGCAAGAGAGGTCTTTGTTTTCCTCTTCTAGGGGTAGTTAGCTCTCCGGCTGGCGCGAGACATCTAGCGACCAACGTAGGCATGTTCCCCGGCTACTTCTAGGGTTGGCGTTAGGAGTAGATATATGGTCAACCCAGTTACCACTGCCCTATGAGCTGGATTTTTGTACTTTGCAGACTTGCTGATATCTCTGAGACCCTCGCCATTGGGGTCATAACAGAGGACGCAGCAAGTTGCATTTTTGCTGCGTCCAAAGTCAATGAAAAAAAGGATGCATGCGGCGCAAAACACAGCGTTGTGCATGCGTTTTGCTGCGTTTTTGTTTGCGTTGTGCGCTGCGGCGCCGACGCTGCGGCGCACAACGCAAATGTGAACGTAGCCTAATGCTCAATCACAGCTTTGAAAACTTCTAGGTGTAAGCTTTGTAAATGGTCTCTTTCGATTGGAAGCTCTCGTAGGTGCATTTTTATCACTGCCTGAGTATTTTGCGCTCACAGCATTTGTTTTCATCTGTCATACACTGACACACAAAATATTTTTTATCTTGAGTTAATGTGAAATGCTGAAATATAGCTGATTTTATAGGAAGCTTCTTAGTCATTTTGTAACCATAAGTTTTAATATATAAAAGATAACTTTTCAAACACCAATAAACCATATACATGACATAGACATTCAAAAAGGTGCTCACAATGAGAACAGTGCTATTGTTAAAAATTGGGGGCATCTCAGCCGTTTCTCTGGAGATTATTCTAGGATGACAGCATGGGAGGACAGGGATCTGTGAAATTGTTTAGTTCCTAATATCCCCTGTTGTGCCCCAAATGCAGAACTCCTGACTTAACAAGTACATTACCCAAGTATGACACTGTAGTAGTGAAACCCAACCAATCCCTACGCATTTCTGCCTTTTTTTCATAGGCCTCATCAGGGGAAAATATAGTCGTAGGGTATATAGTACACATTGTTAAAGGTTCCTTGAGTAGTGCAGTGGCTCTGATAACTCAGATAAGGGCATATCAAACATGGTTATATATAAAATTAGAACAACTGGAGTCAAACAATAATATTAAATCAATACAACCAATTTATTAATCATAGAAATGACAATAACAATTATATATAAAACTAGCTGTTTCCAGCCAGCTAACGCTCGGCACGCTCATTGCTATCTAATTAACGCTGCTGCTGATTATGCAATTAAATGTACGTTTACCTTGGCTGAAGCGGTTGAATTACATAGGAAGTGCTGCGTGTGGTAATGTGGGGGGGAGGAGCCTCGTGTGGTAATGTGTGGGGACGGAGCCTTGTGTGGTAATGTGTGAGGATGGAGCCTTGTGTGGTAATGTGTGGGGACGGAGCCTCGTGTGGTAATGTGTGGGGACGAAGCCTCATGTGGTAATGTGTGGGGACGGAGCCTCGTGTGGTAATGTGTGGGGACGGAGCATCGTGTGGTAATGTGTGGGGACGGAGCCTTGTGTGGTAATGTAGGGGGACGGAGCCTCGTGTGGTAATGTGGGGGGCAGAGCCTTGTGTGGTAATGTGTGGGGATGGAGCCTCGTGTGGTAATGTAGGGGGACGGAGCCTCGTGTGGTAATGTGTGGGTACGGAGCCTCGTGTGGTAATGTGGGTGGACGGAGCCTCGTGTGGTAATGTGTTAGGATGGAGCCTCGTGTGGTAATGTGTGGGGACGGAGCCTCGTGTGGTAATGTGTGGGGATGAAGCCTCGTGTAATAATGTGGGAGGTGGGATTGTGTGTGGTGATGTGGTGGGGGGCAGGATTGTGTGTGGTGATGTGGTGGGGGGGCGGGATTATGTGTGGTGATGTGGTGGGGGCGGGATTATGTGTGGTGATGTGGTGGGGGGTGGGATTATGTGTGGTGATGTGGGGGGGCGGGATTATGTGTGGTGATGTGGGGGGCGGGATTATCTGTGGTGATGTGGGGGTGGGATTACCTGTGGTAATGTGTAGGGATGGAGCCTCGTGTGGTAATGTGGTGGGGGCGGGATTGTGTGAGGTGATGTGGTGGGGGGGCAGGATTGTGTGTGGTGATGTGGTGGGGGGCGGGATTATGTGTGGTGATGTGGGGGGGCTGGATTATCTGTGGTGATGTGGTGGGGGGCGGGATTATCTGTGGTGATGTGGGGGGGCAGGATTATCTGTGGTGATGTGGGGGGGGGGGCAGGATTATCTGTGGTAATATCGTGGAGGGGCGGGATTATGTGTGGTGATGTGGTAGGGGGAGGGATTATGTGTGGTGATGTGGGGGGTGGGATTATGTGTGGTGATGTGGTGGGGGCGGGATTATCTGTGGTGAAGGGGGGTGGCAGGTTTATCTGTGGTGATGTGTTGGGGGGCAGGATTATCTGTGGTAATGTCGTGGAGGGGCGGGATTATGTGTGGTGATGTGGTGGGGGGGCGGGATTATGTGTGGTGATGTGGGGGGTGGGATTATGTGTGGTGATGTGGTGGGGGGGCGGGATTGTGTGGTGATGTGGTGGGGGGTGGGATTATATGTGGTGGGGGCGGGATTATCTGTGGTGATGTGGGGGGGCAGGATTATCTGTGGTAATGTGTGGGGATGGAGCCTCGTGTGGTAATGTGGGGGGGCAGGATTGTGTGTGGTGATGTGGTGGGGGGCAGGATTGTGTGTGGTGATGTGGTGGGGGGCAGGATTGTGTGTGGTGATGTGGGGGGCGCGATTATATGTGGTGATGATTATGTGTGGTGATGTGGTGGGGGGGGCGGGATTATGGGTGGTGATGTGGTGGGGGGCGGGATTATGTTTGGTGGGGGGTGGGATTATGTGTGGTGATGTGGGGGGCGGGATTAACTGTGGTGATGTGGGGGGCAGGATTGTGTGTGGTGATGTGATGGGGGCGGAATTGTGGTGATGTGGTGCAGATTGTGTGTGGTAATGTGGGGGGCGGGATTGTGTGTGGTAATGTGGTGGGGGCGCAGGATTGTGTGTGGTAATGTGGCGGGGGTGGGATTGTGTATGGTGGTGGGGAGGCGGGATTGTGTGTGGTAATGTGGCGGGGGGCGGGATTGTGTGTGGTAATGGGGTGGGGGTGGCATTATGTGTGGTGATGTGGTGGGGGTGTAGCTACTGTGCAGGGGGTGGGATTAGCGAGTGTGATTTTGGTGGGGGTGGGATTATGTGTGGTGATGTGGTGGGGGGGCAGGATTATGTGTGGTAATGGGGTGGGGGTGGGATTATGTGTGGTGATGTGGTGGGGGTGGAGCTACTGTGCAGGGGGCGGGATTAGCGAGTGTGATGTTGTGGGGGTGGGATTGTGTGTTGATGTGGTGGGTCATTCCCTGACCTTACTCCCGCTGTACTACAGAACGCCACTGTCTATCATGTCCGCTCTCTATCTGAAACTCAACCTCTCCAAAACTGAACTTCTTCTGCTCCCGCCTTCTACTAACCTCCCTAAATCTGACATTTCCCTCTCCGTGGGTGGCACCATAATAACACCCCGGCAGCAGGCACGCTGTCTGGGTGTTATGTTTGACTCCGATCTCTCCTTCATCTCCCACATACAATCTCTTGCCCGCTCGTGCCGCTTACACCTAAAGAACATCTCTAGAATCCGCCCTTTTCTCACCATGGAGACAACAAAAACCCTCACTGTTGCCCTAATCCACTCCCTCCTGGACTGCTGCAATGCTCTATTAATTGGCCTCCCCCTTACTCGACTTTCCCATCTCCAGTCTATCCTTAATGCAGCAGCCAGGGTTGTCTATCTAGCTAATCGTTACTCAGATGGCATTCGCTCTTCGCCAGTCATTACACTGGCTGCCCATTCATTACAGGATACAATTCAAAGCATTTGTTCTCACCCACAAAGCTCTCCACAGTGCGGCACCCCCTTACATCTCCTCCCTAGTTTCTGTCTATCGGCTTAGCTGACCGCTGCGCTCTGCAAATGACTTTCGACTAACCTCTGCACTAATCCGTACCTCCCACTCCCGACTCCAAGACTTCTCCCGTGCTGTGCCAATCCTCTGGAATGCTCTACCCCAAAATATTAGGACTATCCACAACTTGCATAGTTTTAGGTGCTTGCTCAAAACACATTTGTTCAGAGCGGCCTACCACGTTAACTAATCAAAGTCATTTTATGTTTGTGTGTGTGTAGCCCATTCACTATCTCCATCCACCCCCTACCCCCTGAAGATGGCTGGACCATCATTGTAAATACATCATTGTAAATACACACCTGTACTTTGTATCTCCCCCACCTCATTGTAGATTGTAAGCTCTCACGAGCAGGGTCATCTTATTTTGCTTTATTATTGTATTGTTAACGTTGTTACCTATGACTGTTGTGTTTGAAACTGTTAAACTGTAAAGCGCTGCGGAATATGTTGGCGCTATATAAATAAAGATTATTATTATTATTATTATTATCATTGTTCGACTCCAGTTGTTCTAATTTTATATACGTATCTGCAGGAGTTTATGATTATGCTGATTATGACATATGTACTGTATATGCTCTGATATATAATTCTCATATCAAACATGGTGTTGCCTACAATGTTCCTGACTTCTTCCAGGGCATGTGTTTTGCCTTTACTCTAATGGCCCATCTATAAGGCTAAGTTCACATTAGCGTCTCTGTGCATAGCGTATCATCTACATGCATAAGCGCATTCAAACGCATGGTTACGCTGTTTTTTAGCCGCATCAGCTTACACATGATGCCAAAAAAACGCTGTGTGTGCATGTGTTTGTATGCATTTTTGCATGCGTTTGCTTTTTTCA